>NC_133114.1:7935685-8116219 GCF_022965805.1 Primulina eburnea
GAGAAAAATGCAGTAGAGTAGAGAATTTGGCAGTACATTCATCAATATTCAACTGACCTTGGCTAAATTCTCAAACTCTAATTTCTTATCCTCTCGGTACGAAGCTGAGAAAAAAATCTCCGATAGAATTCAGTTTCTGAATATCTCCCACGAAATCACTGTACCTCTCTCTGCCCACATTCTTCTACTGGTAATCCACACAACTCCTGCGGCTTCTCGTAAACTGGTAAGGCACCATTTTAACTTCTGTTCATCTGTACAACAGTAAATCGAAACAGATTTCTATC
Source organism: Primulina eburnea (assembly GCF_022965805.1). Classification (NCBI taxonomy): domain Eukaryota; kingdom Viridiplantae; phylum Streptophyta; class Magnoliopsida; order Lamiales; family Gesneriaceae; genus Primulina; species Primulina eburnea. The sequence goes on from NC_133114.1 coordinate 7,935,973, forward strand.
ATCAAACCAATTCTGACAATCTTCAGGATGTCCTCGGTACCACTCAGAATCGGCGGTTTTAATAATCCAAATTCTTTCATCTTTTCTTCTAGCTGAGTTCTGATGCATCATCGTCAGACGAGTACTTCCCCTTTCTGGAAATCTTCCGAGGCGTATATCTGAAGGTCAAACCTAACTCAATATACGTCTGTATAATCTGGTCTCAGCCATCCTGATCATATACCTCTGATTCAGCTCGGTTCTTTGATCCAGGCTTAGTAATGTACATCTGCAATCAACCTCAGATAAGCAAACAACATGTAATAGGGAAAGCAATAACTCATGCTAGCAACACCAATGCAAATCAACATTGAAATAAATCTCATGCTAGCAATCACATGCAAGGAAGAAAATTCAATCTACCCCGCCTCATCTCTCTCCATCTAAACTATACTCTGTCTAAAATCTTACCTCTGCAGTCTATCAAGGGAACATCACTTCTGATACCACCTTTGTGGGGACCGGACGCTAATCATCTTCCTTAATCACTCGTTGGAATTTAACTTATCAATTCGATAAACAGGTCTAAAAATTTCTTTTTAATATGTAAATGGCGGAAGGTAATGGATCCTAATATATACATCTCAGTATAGACTACATTTCAGTATAAAAGTACAGTACTGTACAAGAGTCCAGCCAATAATCTAAGGTCAGTTACTAATTTCAAGTAATAACCAAGTCTACAATAGTCCGGATCACCACCTAACTCGTCCCTTCTCTTATCGTCCTTCTGACCCTGATCCATCCCCACCTGTTGTCATGCACACCTACAAACAAGACAACAGCCGGATAACTCCGGTGACGAATAAAATCCAGTATAAACATGGGAAACATGCATCTACACCAAGTAAATCATGAATTATTCATCATGAATAAACTAAAGCAATTAGGTTTCATAATCTATGAAATCGTAATTCAATAATCATGCAACACAACTCAGTTAAAAGCTACTCAAATCACATCATAAAACATGCTATAATGATCGAAAGCAATAACATGGGTTTTCATATCCTATGAAACCACTCCAAAACGCATGCGTTCTAGTCAAATCATGTCTAGACTCGGAACTCGACTGTACTCTAGGGATCCCGGTGTGAATAATACGTCCTGGCTGCACCTCACCCAACCACTACGGGGCGCCTGTAACGTCTTATTCCTAGACTTCGGTCCGAGCTGTATCGACGGCTGCAATATGAGTATGGCTACTCTAATTGAGATTAACCGAACTCTAAAGTCGGACAATGGACTGTCACGACTTTCCTATCTTAATGCAATGAATAACAATCTGTAAACAAAGCATAATCATATTCATAACTGAATATCACAATTATCTTACATGCTTGATACCAATTCTATAATCAAAGTCATTAATCAGAGTAACTATAAACAATAATCTAGTATGGATTGTATTTGGGAAACTCAAATTAATCTAATTTGAGTTATGACTCCCCGAATATCACACTAATTATACCTTTGTCTGTCCGTCTGACGAAGACGAAGTCTGGTATTCACTCTGTCCATATTCAAATCTGAAATGACAAGTATCGTATACCTGTGTCAGTGAATACTCAATATACAACTGTGCGATCAATACTCACATTCAGTGTATAATCTATCAATTCTGAACAAGATACATTGATTCATATCATCAATACTCACAATACATCTGAATCTGATTAATCTGAATCAACTGATGTTTCGACGGTATAATAATACAATCTGAATACCCAGCTTCATTCTAAAACTCCCAATATATACTGGAACACATAAATCTGTGGCAATACAATTCACTACTCTGATACTAATACAATTCTGATATAGAATCTCAGTTATATCTTTCAAAAATACATGACAATTATAGAACGGTTGTTCTTTAATCTAACTCAAGTTCTATAATGTCCAGCTAGCAGAAAACACCATATCTGAATCATATATCATTCTGACAATATCATAAATTCAAATCTTGTCTAAACGTAACAAAACTTACGTCCAGTGTGTATTCTGAGTTGATAGGAACACACCGTACTGTGTCGGATTTTAAAAATCGGACGGACGGATTTTTCGGAATTCAATTTCGAAAAAAAAAAACTGAAAGCTTATCCCCCCAAATTCCGATTTTGCTTCCCTCTCGTATTGAGAGGCACGTTTATTAGATATATATATAGATAATACATGGCATAACAAAGGGAAACGTGGCCTCATCTCAAAATTTTGCCCATCAGATAGCGGGAAATGATGAAGCTATAGTAAATCAATTCATCAGAGGGTTGAATTCAGAGGTAGTTGCATTTATGAATTTGCAGCGACCCTACGATTTTTGCTGATATCCTGAGTAGAGCGAAGAGAGCGGAGGCGAGTCTGATTAGACAATTGATAAGGTTGTGTGTGAAGCCAACTCAGACACAGCAATCCCCTCTTCGATTTGAGCGAGGCAGTACGAGTGGAAAGCAAGATGTGCTGAAAGCTCGAAAGAAGCCCTTCAAGAAGATGGGAAGTGGTTCCTCCAGCTCGAGTGGTTCCAGCCCAAGTCATACTGATATCTATTGTAGGACTTGCGGAGGGAGACATTCCTCAGAGCAATTCCAAGGAGTGCTTGGTAGATGCATATCTGTAAACAGCTGGGGCATTTGGCTAAAGTTTGTCCTCAGAGACGGTTCCGAAGATCTTAGGGAACGACATTTAATTGAGAAGCAGACCCAGAATCCACAACAGGTACTATTCCTTATGATTAGATTGCATATGTATGGATATATACTAATGCATTTGTTAAAAGTATCTTTGACTAAGTTGCATGGAGATATACTGTATCTGTTGGGTTTGTATGCACTGTAGTATTGATGTCCTTGTTTGTTGAGGAAATGTTGATATCAGAGATTTCTGTATAGATTGTATATTACAGTAAGATGAGAATGAAATAGAAATAGATTATGATGTACTTGTGTTTTCTGATTTGAACGCATTATTGACATGTATATGCTGAACAAGTACAGACATATTGTAGAATTTTTCCAGAAATAGTAAGAGTTTGATCAGAGATGACTGATCAGTGGAGATACTACCATAAGGATTCTAGATTTAGAATTCCTTTGATATTGTCGTATATGACTCGATTGTTACAGAAAGGAACAGATGGTATCCTTATGTACTCAATAGATGTACTGAAATCGAGCTTAACATTGGCAGATTTGCCAGTGATATACGAGTTGGCAGATGTTTGCCTAGATAAGATTCTAGATTTGTCTTATATCAGAAAGATAGAGTACAGAATTGAATTGAGATCAGACATTGATTGTATGTCAGATTCAGTACAGAATGATACAGAATGAATTAAAAGAATTGAAAGATCAGTAGAAGAGTATCGACCAGGAGTTACATCAGATATAGTGTTTCTCTTTGGTATGTTTCAGTATAGTCAGAAATGTTCTGATGATTCTACACTTGTTATATCTATGAGATTCTGATATATTCGCAGTATTTAATTGATCGAATCGAATATTTGAAGATTCGATTGAATATTCTGAGAACTGTGGTGATTGTATACAGAAATATTCAGATAAGAATCTTGCTTGAAACAGATTGTATTCAGAGTATGCGTTATCTGAAGTTAGTATACAGATTGATTTTGATACAGTTGAGATTTTAATCAGTGACAGATAAGGATATCAGAAAGACCAGAAAGTTCAGAAATGTCAGAATTGTCAGAGATAGATTTTGTATGATTTGGCATATTATTTTATTCGACTGTTGCTTTATATCTGCTGAGTATTGTTATTATTCTAATTCAGTATTTGAAACATCTTATATTTTTTTGGGAAGCATATTTTATTTGCAGATAAGATATAGCAGTTGATCAGAACGACGCGAAGATAATTATCAGAAATCCTTGTTTTATGAGTTCACTGAACTCACTAGATCTGTATAGGATATTGATATTTCATTTCTGATTTGATATTACTGTGTTTTGAATCCGTATAAGCTACAGATTATTGTGAACCAGCGAGAGTATATACAGTTTCAACAGAATCAGAGTTGAATTCAAGAGTTACAGTAATTCAAGAATGTGATCAGAATGTTTAGAACTTGATTGAAATAATCAGAACAGAGTAACAGATATGTGATTTTGTGTTTTGTATAAGACTGAGTATCTTATGATGTCAATATATTTCAGAATTTTACAGCAAAGCTTGATATCGATAGTCAGAGCCGAATATCAGGTAGGTATTTCTTCTTTAATTTATGTTATTAACTGAATTATCTATATCAGTAGTTCGGATCTGAAATCACAGATAGGGTCAGAAATGTACCGTAGTGGACTCAGTTTTTCAGTTTGATGATTGAGAATGTATTATATTCGGACAGACAGTTGTTATATAGATAGATTAATTCAGTTGTGACAGATTTGTACTGAAATGTTGGCAGAAATTATACTGATAGGTCTAAATCGCTAACAGAAAAGACAGAAAGATAGAAATCAGAATATTTATTACAGATTGTAGAGTTCTAAATAGAAATGGGAGTACATTTCTATAGCTTCATAATGAAATTACCGTCATTTTTACAGATTGTGTAATATGATATGATTAAGATAGACAAATTATCCAATCTATATCTAATAGTTTGTACCAGATTGTTAGAGTAGGTGCCCGTCGAGCCAAGTGTTGGCCGAGTGTTCACAATGAAACTCTATGAATAAGCAGTCTTTATTTTAATAATATTTGAAATTATTATTTTGGCAAATCTTTATCTGTATACCCATGCTAGCTGCATAGATAAAGCCCTTGAATATACAAATAGTAGAAAGAATATGAGATGCTCATATGATGAGTATCATGAAACTCATATTTGTAATACTGTATATTCTAAACGGTTCCTAGTCGATTCAGCCGCCACTAAGAAGGATATAGGCCGCTCGAGTTAGAGACTAGTATCTGCGATGTGAGTACCATGTTTCATTGGTAGGGGACATTGTGATGTCCGAACATGCAGATAGGTGCTCCTTGTAGAGTGCACTGAACAACCCTCCATAAAAGGACTTTCCAAGTGGTTCTCACTTATCGAGTGGAAAAGTCCTGGTTTATGGTTGTACAGAATTAGTCCTTATGACCCGGGACAACATTGAGACTCTATGTGCTAGAATTACACTTTGACTTGTTTACCGACTCTCATGGGGTCATCAGGTGGCAAGGTTGGGTGTTCTGTCGAAACACATAGGAGTCGATGCATTGTAGTCGGGGATTCACCGCTTACCTTCGGGTATGGATATCCTATGTGTAATCATGTGTATGTAGGTTGAAATCTCTGGCCAGAGTATGGTTGTAATTATGAAAGGTGTTTCATAGATTACACCATCGATGCAACTACGACATGACACATAGTATCGATTCATTGACAACTCTCGATAAACCAATGGTTGTCGAATCGATCGGGATATATGAGTTGAAGGGACCGTACTGTACGCTAACCATAATTGAATGGTTCTTGCAGGCACTATCATGTGATACCTAGGGAATCACGTAAGCGATGCTGCTAGGCGTTTAACGTGATTGGTTGGGTACTATCAGACTTGAGTTCTGACGTTCTTACTATCAAGGAGTTGATAAGTAAGAATGGAGCAATTGGGGTATGCTCGAATAAGGACATGTTTAGTCCGAATCACATGGAGATGTGAACCCACGGCTAGTTGTATCAGTGAACCATTGAGGGCCACACAAGTACTAGCTTTGTAAATCCCGATGAGAAGTAAAAATAGTTCAATGTGTTGAACGGCTTATAAAGGAGTTTATAAGCGTAAAGGAAAATTAGAAGTATGACTTCTATAAAGGAGAAAATAGTTCAATGTGTTGAACGGCTTATAAATGTGTTTATAAGTGTAAAGAAAAATAGAAGTATGACTTCTATGAGAGAAATATAAATTTTAATTCATGGAAGTGTTCCTAGATTAAAATTTGGCCAAGTGACTAATGTTTTTGAAAATTGTGATTTTCATAAACATTATTATGGACTAAATTAAATTAATTCAAGTGTTGAATTAATTAAACACTAGTGGGCCTAGTAGAGCCCAAATAATTAAATTAATTCAAGTGTTGGATTAATTAAATAATATTGAGTCTTGTAGAGCTCAATTAAAATAATTATTTAAACTAGTGGGACTTGGGTAAATTCAAGTAATGTTTAATTAGTCTCAAATATGTTTGAGATAATTAAATTTAGTCCAAAGTTTTTAATTTGATTAAAAACTATATTATATGCATGCATGGGAGGTGAAGAGTTGGGGAATACTTTTGATTAAAATAATGGTTGGCATGCAACTTTTTGTATCAACTTTTGCAACCCCAAGAGAACTCTTCCCTCCTCCATTCCAAGCAATATGGCCGAAACCTCTCTTGCAATTCTCTCCCAAGATTTTTCTCCATTTTGTTCTTCAAATTGTTGAAGAATAAAATACTTCTCTTTGATAAATCTTCTTGTTTTTCTAGTGCAAAACAAGAAGGGATTTACCTAGTTAGTGGTGGGCTTGATTTTGAAGGAAAGAACTCAAAGAAAAGGAGGAGCTTGTAGATTTCTTCATGCCATTCAAGAGCCAAGTTGTTTACAACTTGGTTGGTGCCATCATCAATCTCTTGAGATTGATAGGTAACGATTTTCTAACACCCTATGAATGTCATTATGTGTGTTTTTGTATTTGTTGCACAAAGAAATGGGGTGGCCGAAATTTTCTTCATAAAATTCGATTTTTGTGCTTCCGTTGCGTTTCCGGCCACCGTAACCGGTCCGCTTTCAAGTGGTATCCGAGCTATGGTTACATTTTTGTGTAGCAAATACAATATATATTATGTTGAGATCGATTTCTAACCGCATGAGTGTATTTTTGCAACAAATTCAAGGCAACATTTGGGGATTTTTCGGCAGCTTGTTGCTGCCCATTTCGGGCAGCCCAAGCTGCCCGAAGGGCTGCCCGAAACGGGCAGCAAGGGCAGCCCTAGGGGCTGCCCGAAACGCCCCATCCTTTTAATAAAAAAAAATTTTTTTTAAGTTGGCCGGAATCCGGCGACGGAGCTCCGGCGACGGCGATGACGGCTAGGGTTTCCAAAAGTGTTTTGGAATATCAAAGTGTCATGGGCCTTGAGTTGTTGGGCCATTGGATGGCTAACATGTTTGTGAATTTTAAATGGGCTAAAAATGTTTTTGGTGAAAAATAAGTTTTTTGGGCCCATAAGTTTAAAATTACAAAAGTTGCAAATTTTTCTCATAAAATAAATAATTGAAGTTGGACTTTAATTATTTATAGTAAATTGTGATTTATAAGAAATTCGGTTATAAATAAATTAATTGGAAAGTAGACAAAGGTGTTTGTATACTTTGTTAATTTAGTTTATAATCGTGGCGGTTAGTGATTGGATCAAGATATATAATATTGGATCAATTAATTATAGTGATAATTAATTGATGGTGTATGATATGTGATATTATGCATGAAGGATGATCAAAAGCCCAAGCCCAATTTGCTAGGTGTATGCTAGGATATTTGTGTTGAATGATTGTAATAATTATCAATTTATCAAGTGGGCTTGGTTTATGGCCCGTTCCCACCCCATGAGATGTATCCCTATGTGCCATGGATATTTATTTGTAAATATTAGAATAGGGGAAGATCAAGATTGGAAGATGGTGGCCTTGGTGATTATGAAGATCGAAGACATGTAATATTGGATGCTAATGTAATAGTATAGTTGCATTGCATCCCGTGCATTTACCCTAGGATTGGACCTAGGCCCGTGTTTGGCTCACACGGGCCATTAGTACTTGGGGCGATTGATCATCCTTGTATTGTTTACTGTTTATAATATATGCATGATATGTTATAAATAATGAGTATGTGCGTTATTATGATAATAACAAAGTTGCATGAATCCGGCAAACATACGATCAAACATGGCGAGCTTTTAAAATAAAATTAATGATGAGACCTTTCAAAATTAAAAACCCTCATTTTGAATAAGATTCAAAATTAATATCAAGCCCGAAAAGGGGAATTATAAATTTGTTTATAATTTCCTTGTCTTCCATCGACAATGGGTGCATGATGAACGCTACCCGTACTCGGGGCTCGGCTCATATTATTGGGGGAGCCCTGGATGCCGGAAAGCTGTGACATCCATTGACATGGTGATGTGAACTACGTGGAACTCCCATGATTTCGGCTCATATTATTGAGGGAACTCATGGCGACCGTCCATTAAGGTTCAACATCGATGGGTTAGGCTTGACACGTAAAGATGAACGACGTCATATTATTGGGTCCTAATCAAACGTGAGACAAAAGTTTACGTAGAGGGTTGCATTGTGATGCAATTGGAAACTACCTTTTAGGAATTGTGATTGGCTGATATTATTCGGGATCACAATTCGCTAATTGGACCTTACGTACCTACTGAGGAAAGGAGTTTCCCGTTTTCACTAGAGGGTAGTGAAAGATGTCAAAACAGTGGGAGTAAATATTTATAAAGTTAAAGTCCATACTTTATATCTTACCAAATATTTAAAATAGTCATCAACATTTATCTGTTTTTACTTTTCAGTACAAATCGACAATGTCTTCGATGCGCAATTCGATATCTATAATACTCGACAAACACATATTAACTGGACCTAATTACCTCACTTGGCTAAGAAATTTGAAAATAGTCTTAAATTCGGAAAGGGTAACATATACACTAACTCAGTCGCCCCCTGTTGAGGCTCCGACTGACTGCAATCCTGAGGAATTGCAGGCTTACAAGGAATGGTGTGACCATGACTTGATAGCCAGGTGTTATATGCTGACTTCTATGAACGATGAGCTACAGAGGCGTTTTGAGGGTGCAAAGAGTGCTGCTGACATTCATTTGCATCTCAAAGAGCTCTTTGGAGAGCAAACGCGTCCTCTTAGGCATGCTACCGTCAAGGAGCTGATCACTTTGCGCATGCGAGAGGGGACCTCGGTCCATGAGCATGGCCTAAAGGTGATCGGGCTCGTGGACAAGCTCGTTGGCATGGATCTGATCCTGCCTTCGGAGTTGACCACCGACATGTTGCTGTTATCGCTGCCTAGCTCATTTGATCCTTTTGTGGTGAACTTCAACATGAACAAGATGGAACCGACCCTTGAGGAGTTGGTGAACATGCTTGTTACGTTTGAATCCACCATCAAGAAAGAGAAGTTGGTTCTTTATGTGGGTTCTTCATCTGGTACGAAGATTGATCCACATGGGAAGGGAAAGAAGAGTTCTTTCCAACGTCCCGAGAAGAACGTGCCCTTGTTGAGGCAATCTCCGAACCCTGTTGAGGCAGCCAGACCAGTTAAGGCTGACAAGACTAATGATGTATGTCATCACTGCAAGAAGCCTGGACATTGGAGGCGTAATTGCAAAGAATATCTTGCCCAGAAGTGTTCTGGAAACGGTATGTTCTAAATTTAAGTAAACATTTTAATTAACTCTACTTCTTGGGTATTAGATACAGGTTGTGACTCACATCTCTGTAATGGGTTACAGGTGATGGGAAGAAGTAGGAAGCCTAAGGAAGGTGTGACCTTCTTGAGGATGGGCAATGGAGCAAGAGTTGCTGCCAAGGCTATTAAGGATGTTTACTTATTGTTGAACAATGACTTTAAGTTAATTTTAAGAGATGTTTTGTTTGTACCTGTTTGATGTAAAACATTGTTTCCATTTCTATTGTGATAAAAATGGATATTCTTGTTTATTTAGCAAAGGTGTTTGCAACATTTACAAGAATGAATGTTTAATTGGTACTTGAGAACTTGAAAACGATCTCTATAACTTAAAAGTAAAAGATATTCTACTAAATGTCCATTCAAAGGCAGATACCATATGAGATATGGATGGGTAAGCCTCCCAAATATTCTTATCTTAGAATATGGGGAGCCCTGCTTATGTGAAGGAGGTAGTGGGAGATAAATTGGATTGTTGATCCATTTTATGTTACTTTGTGGGATATCCAAGGAATTAAGTTGGATATCATTTCTATCATCCCCAAGAAACAAAAGTGTTTGTTTCTAGGAATGCAACCTTTTTGGAAAAGGATTTTCTATTGGATAAAAAAAAAAAAAAAAAAAAAAAAAAAAAGGGAGATGATAGAACTCGAAGAGGTTCGAGAGAAACCCACAATTATAGAACCCACACCCGATGAGCCAAGAGAGGAGATACAAGCTCCTAGCAGATACGAGAAAGTCTCGAGACCACCTATGAGGTATGGTCAGCTTCTTGAAGAAGGCCATGATGAGCCTAACCATGGATGTGATCCATGGACCTTCAAGGAAGCGTTATCTGATGCCAATTCATCCAAGTGACTTGAAGAAATGGAATCTGAGATGAATTCCATGCATTCGAACCAAGTGTAGGATCTTGTGGATCCACCTGTGGGAACTGTTCCCATAGGGACTTGGGGCGGATGGGAAGGTATTGACTTTCAAGGCGCGATTGGTGGCAAAAGGATGTACTCAAAGACAAGGAGTTGACTTTGAGGAAACCTTTTCCCAGTCGTAATGTTCAAGTCCATAAGGATTTTGCTAGCCATAGCTGCATGGTATGACTATGAGATATGGCAGATGGATGTTAAGACAGTCTTTCTTAATGGGGATTTTAAGAAAGTGATTTACATGTCTCAACCTGAAGGGTTTACATCTATCGGAAGTGAGCATATGGTATGTAAACTTCAGAGATCTATTTATGATCTAAAGCAGGCATCAAGGAGTTGGAACCTTAGATTCGATAGTACAATCAAAGAGTTTGATTTACTAAGAATCATGAGGGACCCTATGTGTATAAGAAGGTCAGTGGGAGTGTTGTGACATTCCTGGTGTTATATGTTGATGACATTCTACTCATTGGGAATGATGTAGGAATGTTGCAATCAGCTAAGATATGGTTAGCGAGTAAGTTCTCGATGCAGGACTTGGGTGAAGCATCTTTTGTATTGGGATACATATCTATAGAGATAGATCGAAAAGATGGCTTGGTCTCACCCAGTCCACATACATGATACCATCGTGAAGCAGGTTCTCGATGGATGCGTCCTTGAGAGGACATCTACCAATGTGTCATGGCGTGTCCCTATCCAAGTCTGTCTCCTGAGACTGATGCAGAGATAGTGACGATGACACGCATTCCGTATGCTTCGGCAATTGGTAACATCATGTATGGGATGATATCTACACGTCCTGACGTGGCGTTTTCACTATGTGTAGTGAAAAGATATCAATCGAACCCCGGTCTTCCACAACTAGAAAGCTGTGAAAGACATCCTCAAGTTGTGAGAAGGACCAATAAGTTGTTCTTGGTCTATGGGGTAGAGAACTGAAATTGGAAGGCTATACCGACTCTAGCTTCCAAAGCGATATCGATAACTCGAAGTCAACCTCTAGTTTCGTATTCATGCTCAACGGTGCTGCTGTCTCTTGGAAGAGTTCCAAGCAAGACAATATTACGGATTCCAGCACAGAGGCCGAATACATTGCTGCATCAGATGCAGCAAGAGAGGCTGTTTGGATAAGGAATTTCGTCCAAGAGTTGGACGTCATTCCTAATGGAATTGCTCCTATCCCGGTGTTGTGTGACAACACGGGAGCTATAGCTCAAGCAAAGGAGCCAAGGTCTCATCAGAAATCCAAACTAGTATTGAGAAAGTACCACATCCTCGGAGAGATTGTGGAATGAAGAGTAGTGTCTATTGACAAAGTCGGCTCCGCAGATTATGTTGTTGATCCACTAGCTAAGCCTTTACCTGGACCATTATTCGACAAGCATCGCGAATCAATGGGTTTTAAGCATATGGGTAGTTGGCTCTAGTGCAAGTGGGAGATTGTTAGAGTAGGTGCCCGTCGAGCCAAGTGTTGGCCGAGTGTTCACAATGAAACTCTATGAATAAGCAGTCTTTATTTTAATAATATTTGAAATTATTATTTTGGCAAATCTTTATCTGTATACCCATGCTAGCTGCATAGATAAAGCCCTTGAATATACAAATAGTAGAAAGAATATGAGATGCTCATATGATGAGTATCATGAAACTCATATTTGTAATACTGTATATTCTAAACGGTTCCTAGTCGATTCAGCCGCCACTAAGAAGGATATAGGCCGCTCGAGTTAGAGACTAGTATCTGCGATGTGAGTACCATGTTTCATTGGTAGGGGACATTGTGATGTCCGAACATGCAGATAGGTGCTCCTTGTAGAGTGCACTGAACAACCCTCCATAAAAGGACTTTCCAAGTGGTTCTCACTTATCGAGTGGAAAAGTCCTGGTTTATGGTTGTACAGAATTAGTCCTTATGACCCGGGACAACATTGAGACTCTATGTGCTAGAATTACACTTTGACTTGTTTACCGACTCTCATGGGGTCATCAGGTGGCAAGGTTGGGTGTTCTGTCGAAACACATAGGAGTCGATGCATTGTAGTCGGGGATTCACCGCTTACCTTCGGGTATGGATATCCTATGTGTAATCATGTGTATGTAGGTTGAAATCTCTGGCCAGAGTATGGTTGTAATTATGAAAGGTGTTTCATAGATTACACCATCGATGCAACTACGACATGACACATAGTATCGATTCATTGACAACTCTCGATAAACCAATGGTTGTCGAATCGATCGGGATATATGAGTTGAAGGGACCGTACTGTACGCTAACCATAATTGAATGGTTCTTGCAGGCACTATCATGTGATACCTAGGGAATCACGTAAGCGATGCTGCTAGGCGTTTAACGTGATTGGTTGGGTACTATCAGACTTGAGTTCTGACGTTCTTACTATCAAGGAGTTGATAAGTAAGAATGGAGCAATTGGGGTATGCTCGAATAAGGACATGTTTAGTCCGAATCACATGGAGATGTGAACCCACGGCTAGTTGTATCAGTGAACCATTGAGGGCCACACAAGTACTAGCTTTGTAAATCCCGATGAGAAGTAAAAATAGTTCAATGTGTTGAACGGCTTATAAAGGAGTTTATAAGCGTAAAGGAAAATTAGAAGTATGACTTCTATAAAGGAGAAAATAGTTCAATGTGTTGAACGGCTTATAAATGTGTTTATAAGTGTAAAGAAAAATAGAAGTATGACTTCTATGAGAGAAATATAAATTTTAATTCATGGAAGTGTTCCTAGATTAAAATTTGGCCAAGTGACTAATGTTTTTGAAAATTGTGATTTTCATAAACATTATTATGGACTAAATTAAATTAATTCAAGTGTTGAATTAATTAAACACTAGTGGGCCTAGTAGAGCCCAAATAATTAAATTAATTCAAGTGTTGGATTAATTAAATAATATTGAGTCTTCTAGAGCTCAATTAAAATAATTATTTAAACTAGTGGGACTTGGGTAAATTCAAGTAATGTTTAATTAGTCTCAAATATGTTTGAGATAATTAAATTTAGTCCAAAGTTTTTAATTTGATTAAAAACTATATTATATGCATGCATGGGAGGTGAAGAGTTGGGGAATACTTTTGATTAAAATAATGGTTGGCATGCAACTTTTTGTATCAACTTTTTGCAACCCCAAGAGAACTCTTCCCTCCTCCATTCCAAGCAATATGGCCGAAACCTCTCTTGCAATTCTTTCCCAAGATTTTTCTCCATTTTGTTCTTCAAATTGTTGAAGAATAAAATACTTCTCTTTGATAAATCTTCTTGTTTTTCTAGTGCAAAACAAGAAGGGATTTACCTAGTTAGTGGTGGGCTTGATTTTGAAGGAAAGAACTCAAAGAAAAGGAGGAGCTTGTAGATTTCTTCATGCCATTCAAGAGCCAAGTTGTTTACAACTTGGTTGGTGCCATCATCAATCTCTTGAGATTGATAGGTAACGATTTTCTAACACCCTATGAATGTCATTATGTGTGTTTTTGTATTTGTTGCACAAAGAAATGGGGTGGCCGAAATTTTCTTCATAAAATTCGATTTTTGTGCTTCCGTTGCGTTTCCGGCCACCGTAACCGGTCCGCTTTCACAGATAACGTACAAACATGACCAGATGTCACAGATCGATGTCAGAAAAGTGGTCAGAAAGATCAGAATACCACAGTAGATTATGTCAGATTGTGATTTTGCTTGAGTTTGTATTCGTGATAGAGTATATCATGAACTTTCTCTTAGATGGTTTTATAGATTGACAGACTGTCAGAATGTATTAGCCCGATATTGGAAGATTTTGGTACAGCTTTAGTGCTGGATGTTAGCACTAATTGATTGTAAGGCTCGAGAATTGTCAATTGGCATGGATGTTAGACTTGTATAGATAAGAATGCATGAATTATGAGATTTTGAGCAGCAGGGCCGAAGCCACATCGCACCCGCGGTGTTAAGACTACCGCCCCCGCGGTGTAGGTGATAGAAAATTGGGAGATTTTGCGAAGTAACACCGCACCCGCGGTGCGCGCAAGACCGCACCCGCGGTGCTGAGACCGCACCCGCGGCGGTGCAAGCGCCGCACCCGCGGTGCGTGAATTTCCGAAAATGATAGGGCTGCCGAGAGCTTAGCGCACCCGCACCCTTACACTGCCGCACCCGCGGTAATGCGTGTCATGTGACAAACATGAACACTCGTCCCTTTGCATGCAATATAGATTATGTGTCTTCATTTCCTTGCATTGCATCTTCTGAGAGCCGAGGGAATTCAAGGAGGAAGCTTTCACTTCTTTTGAGGTTCAACTTGAGAGTTTGCATGATTTAGCCATCCGAATTTTGTTCCGAGTTAAGATTTGCGATCCTTACAGCGTTGGCTACGAAAGGATGTAAGTATTGTTCATTTCCAGCATGTCTCGATATGTATGTGTTGGGGGAATTCAGATTTGAGTTAAAATATGAGTTAGTGATATATTGAGCATGATATATTCGTTGTCGGATCGATTTTCGGACACCGTAGGCTATTGTTTCGATTTTCAGCATGTGTTAAGTTACGGTTGTTCAGATTTCAGCCTATGTATTGAGGTGTGATGAGATTATGAGTTGATTATGATCGAGTATGATATTCTTGAGTTATCGGTATCGAAGAATTATGCCGTTACGCCGTCGAATTGCATCGAAACCGATGTTAGCTTTGTATATTGATTTGCTTGAGATGTATATGATTGAAGTGCACATTGTTTATGCCATTTCAGATTTGTATTGGCTATTGTGAACTCGAGACTTCGACTACGACACCGACTATTCGATAAGAAAGGTATAATTCATGTGGTCACGGGATTGCACAACTCGATTCAGATTTGATACGAGTTTCCCTAAATCACATACTAGATTGTTATTACATTGATTATGTAATGCCTTGTTTATTGATTTATATTCGAGTCCTGAGATAGGAGAGATTGGCAGACTTGCCAAAACTAGACGTTTCGGTGTATCGATGCATAGGAGCAGATTTGCTATATGTGTAGACCCTCAATACAGAGTTGACCGAAGTCTAGGAATAAGACGTACCGTTGCCCCGAGTGGTTGGGTAGGTAACAGACCGTCTTATTCACACCGGGATCCCTAGATTAGAAAAGAGTCGAGTCAAGAGAGTTGAGTCAAGATTTGAATGTTGAATACAGATTTGTATTCTACTACATGTTTAGATTTATATTCATGTTACTTGACATATGCTATGCTTTTGTACATGATTATGACATTGCATGCATACATGTTTTATACTGGGATATGTTCTCACCGGAGTTATCCGGCTGTTGTCGTGTCTGTATGTGTGCATGACAACAGGTGGGGCAGGATCAGGGTCACGACGAGGAAGAGAGAGTTGATAGCGTGGAGATCTCGGGCGTGGAAGATTCCTAGTGTTTCCTACTGGACTTGTAGCACTTATGTTTGTAGTTGTTATTGAACACTAGTGTATGTTTGTACGCACAGACTTGTATGTACATTACGTTATTTAATTTCTATTGAGACATGTGATGATTTCATTAATACATTTAAATTAATGTTAAAAGCAAAATTTTGACCCACATTTTCGAACAAAGATCCAATTAAATCCCAAAAGAATTGAGTTAGAGCCCGGGTCCCCACAACAGGTGGTATCAGAGCAGTAGGTTCTGTAGACTGAGATAGAATAGAATGAGCGGGGTAGATCGAGTCATCTTCCTTGCTTTTGAGACGCTAGCATGCTTTATTGCTTTCCCTATTATATGTTGTGTTGTATTATCTGAATTGATTTACAGCATTTCAAGCCTGAATCAGAACCGATTCTCGATCAGAGTCTATGATCAGAGGAGGGCTGAGACAGATGATATTGATTGGGTACTAATCAGTTTGATAATCAGATTTATGCCGCCTAGACGAGTGCCACAGCCAGAGCAGGGTAGCACATCAGGTGCACAGATGGATGTTACCGCTACACCGATGGAGACCTTATTGAAGAGATTTCAGTCTTTCCATCCGCCTACCCTGAAGGGCACAGAGAGTGCAGTAGAGTGCGAGAGCTGGCTCGATGATATCGAGATGTTGTTTGAGTCTTTGGCATATACTGATGAACGACGTGTGAAGCTGATAGGGCATCAGATGCAGGAGGTTGCCAAGAGCTGGTGGTTGACTACGAAGAGAGCCTTGGAGCACCGAGGCATTGAAATTACGTGGAAAGTATTCAAAGATGAGTTCTATCAGCGCTTCTTCCCCGTTTCGTACCGGAAAGATAAGGGAGCTGAATTTGCGAATCTGAAGCAGGGACAGTGGAACATCGAGGAGTATGTGGCTAAATTTTCTGCATTGCTACGATTTGCACCGCAAGTGGCCGGAAACGACGAGGCAGTGGCCGATCAGTTCATCAACGGACTGAATCCCGATGTCTTTACTTTGGTGAACACGGGCCGGCCTAGTACTTTTTCGGAGGCACTGAACCGAGCAAAGGGAGCAGAGGCTGGCTTGATCAGGCAACGAGGAGCTTCCTACGGTGTTCAGGGGCAGAGACTGCCACAGTCCACGACCGTACAGTTTCCACCACCTCCTCCTCGTTTTGATAGTGGAGCTAGTGGTAGTGGCAAGAAGGATTTTCTGAAGGCTAAAGGCAAACAGTTTAAGAAATCTGGGAGTAGTTCATCGAGTTCGAGTGGATCTCGACAGAGAGGTCAGGGGTCAGAGTATAGTGGTGCATACTGTGGTTCGTGCGGAGGGCGACATGCGACGGAGCAGTGTCAAGGAGTTCTGGGACGCTGCAACATCTGTAGGCAACAGGGACACTTCGCCAGAGTTTGTCCCCAGAAAGGTGCACAACGATTCCAGAGCACCGGATCATCAGCACCAGCGCCACAGATGGAGAGACAGGCATCTTCTGTGCACTCCTTTCAGCCACCCTCCACACAGACTCAGCAAAGACCAGGAGGTAGTCAGACTGTGAGTCAGCCTCCCAGACAGCAGGCACGTGTTTTTGCCCTGACAGAGGAGCAGGCGCAGGAGGCGCCAGATGACGTCATTGCAGGTAGCTGTTTTCTTTGCGGTTATCCTGCATATGTGTTGATTGACACATGGGCATCTCATACATTCATATCTGAACATTTTGCATTGAGACATTCATTGTCTGTTGAGTCGATGTCAACAGTAGTGTCTATAGCTTCTCCGTTGGGAAGTGGCTTGATATCTGTGACTACTGTTAGACACTGTATGCTTCAGTTTGAGGGGCATGAGATCGATCTTGATTGTGTAGTACTTGGTTTAGCTGATTTTGATTGTATAGTTGGTATAGACATGTTGACCAAGTACAGGGCCACGGTAGATTGTTTCCACAAGATTGTCAGATTCAGACCCGAAATGACAGACGAGTGGAAATTTTACGGCAAGGGTTCCAGATCTCGGATTCCCTTAGTATCTGCTCTGACTATTAGTAGATTGCTTCAGAGAGGAGCAGAGGGCTTTCTTGTATATTCAGTAGATTTACTGAAGTCGAGCCCAGCATTGGCAGATTTGCCAGTGGTTTGCGAGTTTGCAGATGTTTTTCCTGATGAGATTCCAGGGTTGCCTCCAGTTCGAGAGGTTGATTTTAGCATAGACCTTGTGCCAGGCAGTGTTCCTATTTCAAGAGCTCCGTATAGGATGGCGCCTGTTGAACTGAAAGAGTTGAAAGCACAGTTGGAGGATCTTCTGTCCAAGGGATATATCAGACCCAGTGTATCACCTTGGGGTGCTCCGGTGCTTTTCGTTAGAAAGAAAGATGGTTCGATGCGACTGTGTATTGATTACAGACAGTTGAACAAGGCAACAGTGAAGAACAAATATCCGTTGCCGCGCATCGACGATTTATTTGACCAGTTACAGGGATCTTCGGTATATTCGAAGATTGATTTGAGATCAGGATATCATCAGCTCCGAGTTAGAGACGTTGATATTCCGAAGACTGCATTCCGAACCAGGTATGGACATTACGAGTTTGTTGTTATGCCTTTCGGTTTGACGAATGCACCAGCGGTGTTTATGAGTTTGATGAACCGCATTTTTCAGAGATATTTAGATGAGTTTGTGATTGTGTTTATTGACGATATTTTGGTGTATTCGAAAAGTTTGACTGAGCATGCAGATCATCTGAGAATTGTGCTGAAGACTTTGCGACAGGAGCGGTTGTATGCCAAACTGTCCAAGTGTGAATTCTGGCTGAGACATGTTGTCTTCTTGGGGCATATTATATCTGGAGATGGTATTGCGGTAGATCCGAGTAAAGTTGAAGCTGTGATCAGTTGGCCGAGACCGACTTCTGTGCCTGAGATACGCAGTTTCATGGGTCTAGCCGGGTATTATCGTCGTTTTATTCGAGATTTCTCCAGTATAGCGAAGCCTATCACCCAGTTGACACAGAAGAATATGCCATTTGTGTGGTCCGAAGATTGTGAAGCCAGTTTTGTAGAGCTGAAGAAGAGGCTGACTAGTGCGCCTGTCTTGACGATTCCTGCAGGTACAGGTGAGTTCGTTGTATACTGTGAAGCATCTCACAGAGGGTTAGGATGTGTTCTTATGCAGCGAGGGCACGTGATAGCATACGCCTCTAGACAGCTGAAGCCGCACGAGACTCGTTATCCGATTCATGATCTTGAATTGGCGGCGATTGTGTTTGCACTTAAGATCTGGCGTCATTATCTGTATGGCGAGAAATTCGAGATTTATTCTGATCATAAGAGCTTGAAGTATCTCTTTTCTCAGTCAGAATTGAACATGAGACAGCGACGATGGCTTGATCTGCTGAAAGATTTTGATTGCGAGATCAAGTACCATCCAGGAAAGTCGAATGCAGCGGCAGACGCCTTGAGTCGAAAGGTATGTTCTTTGTCCTTGTCGACTATAGGTGTATCGAGTTTAGTAGAAGATTGTTGCTTGTCCGGATTGACATTTGATATAGAGAGTAGACCGCTGCGACTTGCTGCCATTCAGATTGAGCCAGATCTGATTTCGAGGATCAAAGAAGCACAAAGAACTGATCCGAGCGTGCAGAGATCGATTGATATGGTCAGAGCTGGTCATATATCAGAATATCAGGTCAGAGATTCTGTTCTGTATGTGAATAACCGCTTAGTAGTGCCAGAGATTTCAGATTTGAAACGACAGATCATGTCGGAGGCACACTGTAGTCGGTTCAGCATTCATCCTGGTGGCAGGAAGATGTATAATGATTTGAAGACACAATTCTGGTGGAAACAGATGAAGACAGACATTGCAGAATTCGTGTCTAGATGCCTGAATTGCCAGCAGGTGAAGGCAGAAAGAAAGAAGCCCGGAGGTTTACTCCAGAGTCTGTCTGTTCCTGAATGGAAATGGGACCACATTTCCATGGAATTCGTGACAAAGTTACCTCGATCTTCGCGAGGCTGTGACGCGATTTGGGTTGTGATAGACAGACTGACCAAATCAGCGTGCTTTGTTTCATACAGGATGACCTATCGACATGATCAGATGGCAGAGTTGTATGTCAAAGAGGTCGTCAGATTGCATGGTGTGCCGAAGTCGATAGTATCAGATCGTGATCCACGATTCACTTCTCCCTTTTGGCACAGCTTGCAGCAGGCTTTGGGTACGACTCTACACCTGAGCACTGCTTATCATCCCCAGACAGATGGACAGTCAGAGCGGATTATCCAGACTTTAGAGGACATGCTGAGAGCTGTAGTACTAGACTTTGGTACTAGTTGGCAGGATTCATTGCCGTTGTGTGAGTTTTCATACAACAACAGCTATCAGACGAGCATAGAGATGGCACCGTTCGAAGCTTTATACGGAAAGAAGTGCAGATCTCCGTTGTACTGGGATGATATTTCTGAGGTACCAGAGTTAGGGCCTGATATGATTCGTGAGATGACAGAAAAAGTGAAGATCATTCAGAAACGAATGAAGACGGCACAGGATAGGCAAGCGAAGTACGCCAATATTAGACGTAGACCGTTAGTATTCGAACAGGGAGACAGAGTATTTTTGAAGATTTCACCTTTCAGAGGCGTTGTCAGATTTGGCAAGCGAGGAAAGTTGTCTCCTAGATACGTCGGTCCGTATGAGATTCTTGAAAAGATTGGCGATCGAGCTTACAGACTTGCTCTTCCTCCTTCACTGTCCGGTATACATGATGTTTTTCATGTATCGATGTTGCGCAGATACATGCCGGATAATTCTCATGTCATTCAACCTGAAGAAGCCGAGTTAGATCAGACTTTGAGCTATGTTGAGCGACCGATTCAAATTCTTGATCGGAAAGAGAAACAGCTCAGAACAAAGACTATTCCGCTTGTGAAGATCCAGTGGAATCGTCATGGAATCGAGGAAGCAACTTGGGAGACAGAGTCTGAGATGAGACAGAGGCATCCCGAGCTATTCCATTGATGTGAGTCTTTCTTCCCGTTTTGCTTTTACAATTTTGTATATAACTGCATGAATAATTGCTTGTGAGTTCGAGGACGAACTCTTGTCTAAGAGGGGGAGAAATGTAAGGCTCGAGAATTGTCAATTGGCATGGATGTTAGACTTGTATAGATAAGAATGCACGAATTATGAGATTTTGAGCAGCAGGGCCGAAGCCACATCGCACCCGCGGTGTTAAGACTACCGCCCCCGCGGTGTAGGTGATAGAAAATTGGGAGATTTTGCGAAGTAACACCGCACCCGCGGTGCGCGCAAGACCGCACCCGCGGCGGTGCAAGCGCCGCACCCGCGGTGCGTGAATTTCCGAAAATGATAGGGCTGCCGAGAGCTTAGCGCACCCGCACCCTTACACTGCCGCACCCGCGGTAATGCGTGTCATGTGACAAACATGAACACTCGTCCCTTTGCATGCAATATAGATTATGTGTCTTCATTTCCTTGCATTGCATCTTCTGAGAGCCGAGGGAATTCAAGGAGGAAGCTTTCACTTCTTTTGAGGTTCAACTTGAGAGTTTGCATGATTTAGCCATCCGAATTTTGTTCCGAGTTAAGATTTGCGATCCTTACAGCGTTGGCTACGAAAGGATGTAAGTATTGTTCATTGCCAGCATGTCTCGATATGTATGTGTTGGGGGAATTCAGATTTGAGTTAAAATATGAGTTAGTGATATATTGAGCATGATATATTCGTTGTCGGATCGATTTTCGGACACCGTAGGCTATTGTTTCGATTTTCAGCATGTGTTAAGTTACGGTTGTTCAGATTTCAGCCTATGTATTGAGGTGTGATGAGATTATGAGTTGATTATGATCGAGTATGATATTCTTGAGTTATCGGTATCGAAGAATTATGCCGTTACGCCGTCGAATTGCATTGAAACCGATGTTAGCTTTGTATATTGATTTGCTTGAGATGTATATGATTGAAGTGCACATTGTTTATGCCATTTCAGATTTGTATTGGCTATTGTGAACTCGAGACTTCGACTACGACACCGACTATTCGATAAGAAAGGTATAATTCATGTGGTCACGGGATTGCACAACTCGATTCAGATTTGATACGAGTTTCCCTAAATCACATACTAGATTGTTATTACATTGATTATGTAATGCCTTGTTTATTGATTTATATTCGAGTCCTGAGATAGGAGAGATTGGCAGACTTGCCAAAACTAGACGTTTCGGTGTATCGACGCATAGGAGCAGATTTGCTATATGTGTAGACCCTCGATACAGAGTTGACCGAAGTCTAGGAATAAGACGTACCGTTGCCCCGAGTGGTTGGGTAGGTAACAGACCGTCTTATTCACACCGGGATCCCTAGATTAGAAAAGAGTCGAGTCAAGAGAGTTGAGTCAAGATTTGAATGTTGAATACAGATTTGTATTCTACTACATGTTTAGATTTATATTCATGTTACTTGACATATGCTATGCTTTTGTACATGATTATGACATTGCATGCATACATGTTTTATACTGGGATATGTTCTCACCGGAGTTATCCGACTGTTGTCGTGTCTGTATGTGTGCATGACAACAGGTGGGGCAGGATCAGGGTCACGACGAGGAAGAGAGAGTTGATAGCGTGGAGATCTCGGGCGTGGAAGATTCCTAGTGTTTCCTACTGGACTTGTAGCACTTATGTTTGTAGTTGTTATTGAACACTAGTGTATGTTTGTACGCACAGACTTGTATGTACATTACGTTATTTAATTTCTATTGAGACATGTGATGATTTCATTAATACATTTAAATTAATGTTAAAAGCAAAATTTTGACCCACATTTTCGAACAAAGATCCAATTAAATCCCAAAAGAATTGAGTTAGAGCCCGGGTCCCCACATTGATATAACTTATTATCATGACATGACAATAGCTATCAGCTTATCAGATGGGTAATGAGATAGTTTTAGTCAGGACAGTATACAGTGAATACTACGGAGTTCTAATCCTTTTGAAGAAATTCGAAGGAAGATGAAGACAGTTCACAATGGACAGATTTAAGAAACCAACGTCGGATGGTGACGATTGGTATATGAAACTGAAGATCTTATATGTCTTGGTATGAGATAAACAGATTTGATAACAGATGATGATACGGATATGTTATGAATTGTAATTGGTTTATACGGATGTTGTATAACCAACCGAGCAAGATTGATTCTGTCAGAGTTAGTTTAAGAAGTATTATGATAGTATACTTGATTAATTTCTTATTCCAGACTGGAATCAGATATTTGAAATTTGGATTTAACCTCTTGTATACATTTCTTCTGAGATATCTGAATAGATTATTGGCGAGTTCGAGGACGAACTCAGCTCTAAGAGGGGGAGAAATGTAAGGCCCGAGATGTCATCATTTTTGTGAGAACCCGAAAATTAAATAATTGATTTAAATTATTGAATGGCATTTTTGTGATTTTCGGATGGCATTTTTGTTATTATTTGAGGGAAATGGCATTTTCGTAATTATTGGAGGCAATGGCATTTTCGTAATTTTGAGAGGCAATGGCATTTTCGTAATTTTGAGAGAAATGGGCAAAATTTTGAGATGAGGCCACGTTTCTTGTTATGCATGTAGTATATATATATATATATAATATAAACGTGCCTCTCAGACGAGAGGGAAGCAAAAATCGAGAATTTGGGAGAAGCTTTCAGTTTTGGTTTCGAAATTGAATTACGAGAAATCCGTCCGTCCGATTTTAAATCAGCCTACAGTACTGTGTTCCTATCAACGCAGACTACAACTGGACGTAAGTTTTGTTACGTTTAGACAAGATTTGAATTTATGATATTGTCAGAATTGAATATGATTCAGATATGGTGTTTCTGATACCGTGGACATTATAGAATTGAAGTCAGATTAAAGAACAGACCGTTTCTATAATTGTCATGATTTTTGAAAGATATTAACTGAGATTCTATATCAGAATTGTATTAGTATTCAGAGTATGAATTGTATTGACACAGATTATGTGTTCCAGTATTATATTTGTGATGTTTAGAATGACGGGGTATTCAGATTGTATTATTATACCGTCGAAACATCAGTTGATTCAGATTAATTAGATTCAGATTGTATTGTGATATTGATGATATGAATCAGATTGTATCTTGTTCAGATATTGATCAGATTATACACTGAATTGAGTATTGATCAGAACAGATTGTATATTGAGTATTCACTGACACAGCGTATTCGATATTGTCATTTCAGATTTGATATGGACAGAGTTGAATACCAGACTTCATCTTCGTCAGATAGGGACGACAAAGGTATAATTCATGTGATATTCGGGGAGCATAACTCAAATTAGATTAATTTGAGTTTCCCAATAAAATCACATACTAGATTATTGTTTATATTTTTATCTGATTATGCTTTGATTATAGAATTGTATTCAAGCATGTAAGATAATTGTGATATTCAGTTATGAATATGATTATGATTTGTTTACAGATTTTTATTCATTGCATCTAAGATAGGAAAGTTTTGACAGCCATTGTCAGACTTCTAGACGTTCGGTGTATCTCAACTTAGGAGTAGCCAGTACTCCTATTGCCAGCCGTCGATACAGCTCGGACCGAAGTCTAGGAATAAGACGTACAGTCGTCCCGAGTGGTTGGGTAGGTGACAACCAGTGACGTCTTATTCACACGGGGATCCCTAGAGTTATAGTTGAGTCGAGTCTAGACATGATTTGACTAGAACTGCATGCGTTTATGGATGTGGTTTCATAGACTATGAAACCCATTGTTATTGCTTTCAGTCATGATAGCATGTTTTTATGATGTGATTTGAGTAGCATTTTTAACTGATCTGTGTTGCATGCTTATTTGATTAGATTTCATAGATTATGAAACCTATTGCTTTTAGTTTAATTCATGATAGAATTATTCAGGATTTACTTTGTGTATATGCATGTTTACCATGTTTTATACTGGGATTTATTCTCACCGGAGTTATCCGGCTGTTGTCTTGTTTTGTATGTGTGTATGACAACAGGTGGGGCTGGATCAGGGTCAAGAAGACGATAAGAGAAGACGAGTTAGCGTGGTGATTCCGGACTTATTGTAGACTTGGTTTATTACTTGAAATTAGTAACTGAACCTTAGATTAGTTGGATGACTCTTGTACAGTACTGTACTTTTATACTGAAATGTATTCTATACTGAGATGTATATTATTTAGATTCCATTACCTTCCGCATTTACATATTAAAAAGAAAAATTTTTAGACCCTTTTTATCAGAATTGATAATTAAATCCCAACGATGATTAAGAAGATGATTAGCGTCCGGGTCCACACACATGCAGACATAACAACAGTCGGAAACTCCGGTGAGAACAAATCCCAGTATCAAACATGTAGACATGCTAATACATAATCATAAATCATGCATGAAAGTAATAACAATGGGTTCCATAGTCTATGAAACCAATCTATAAGAGCATGCAATTCAAATCAAATCATGTCTTGACTCGACTCAACTCTAATTCTAGGGATCCCGGTGTGAATAAGACGTCGCTGTCTGCCACCTACCCTCCAATCGGGGTGACGGTACGTCTTATTTGTGACACCTCTGACCTCTTTAAATAAAATACACAGCGGAAATTAAAATTTTCTTTAAAATATGGAAGGAGTTTCAAAATAAATTTCATAAAATGTTTAAAATGTAATACATGATTATTCAAATGCTATACAAAATACAAAACAATCATTTCTATGATCATGTCCCAAAAATACTTGTAAAACATCATCCTTCCAATCTTCGTATGCATATGACCTCTGACCACAGTCAACGTCCTGGTCCCTCGCTCTTATCTGCATCACATGAAATAACTGAAATGAGAATAAATCTCAGCAAGTGGAACTCTTACATAGCAATGATACATAGTATACTCTGTAAAACATGACTTTGAAATCATAAATATCATCAACTCTGAAACATGAATACTGTAGTAATAACTGTAGCAATAACATAACAATACGATGGTATTTCTCTTTACTCTGGTTGGATTGATATCAATAGTATCTCTGACTGTGGTGCTCGTATCCCAAATCGATATAAACCGATAACTCTGAGGGATAAAAAGCCTATGGGCGTTGATCAACTAATTACATGCAATTCTCTAACTATGTTTCTATCAATCCAATAAAACATTTGAACTCTCAATAGCATTTAAACCATCACTTTGTAAACTCTTTCTTTTCTTTTGTATTCCCTTTGAACAATAGTTGAGACATCAATTGTCTCCAATAACATAGCAATGGAATCAATACATAACAATGAATCAATTGAAGGGAATATCATATTAAAACCTTTAATACACAATACATATAACATCATGTGAGCAAAAGGGATGAATTTCCACTTACTACCCACAACAACACCTTGAATCAAACTCTAGTATACCACCTACAACAATAATCCATAAACAACACCAATATCAACTCTATATCCAAAAATACAAGTCAAATAATCCATTAAACCATCAAAAACATCCACCTATAACATCTCATCTCCAAAACCATGAAAGAACACAACAAAAAACTTACCTTAGCTTCCTAGCACCACGGATAACCTCGATCTCAAGTCGAAAATCGAACTAGATCCACGAATCGAAGATAGGAAGCAAAAGAAATGGAAGAAAACCCTTGCTAGAAGAGAGAAAATCGAAAATGGAGGAATGGGAAAGGATAAGGTATGGCCAACAACTCCAAAAAGTAACTTAAAATCTCGCCCATACCTAGACCGCGGGTGCGCTGCTACAAGCACCGTGGGTGCGCCTAGCTCACGGCACAACACAATAATTCTGGAACACCTACACCGCGGGTGCGGCGCTGCAACCACCGCGGGTGCGGTCCTTACTGTAATAGCCGAGCCCGGTGTACGGTACGGTTTAATCTTTATTGTGTTTATTGGGTTTTATGATTTAGATGTTTAGAGTTGTGTTTTGGGCCATAGTATTATTGCTTATATTTGTCTTGAGGTATTAGAGGTAGTTGGTTGTTCGTTTCAGTGTTTCGGTTCGATTTTCAGTTGCCTTGGTTTGTTCTTGGCCGAAGTGGTACCGCACCCGCACCCTTGCAAGGACCGCACCCGCGGTCATTTATGTTGGATTTTGATGGTTTTACCGTGAGGACACCGCACCTGCGGCAGTGCAAGGACCGCACCCGCGATGTAGACCGTACCCGCGGTATTAGCAGCACCGCACCCGCGGTGAACGTGCATGGATTTATTTTGGTTGGCCGAAGGCATAGCGCACCCGCGATGCTTGTGGCAGCGCACCCGCGGTGTAAGTATGGGCGAGATATTTAGTTACTTTTGGGAGTTGTTGGCCATACCTTATCTTATCCTTTCCTCTTCATTTCGAGATTCTCTCCATTTCCAAGGGTTTTCCTCCATTTCTTTTGCTTCCTACCTTTGATTCTTTGAGTTATTTGGATTTCCGACTTGAGATCGACGTTCTCCGTGGTATAAGGAAGCTTAGGTAAGTTTTTGGTGCGATTCTATTAAGGTTTTGAGTTAAAGGTTGACTTGGGCTTGATGTTTGAGTTAGTTAATGGATTATTTGACTTGTATTTGAGGATATAGAGTTGATATTGGTGTTATTTATGGATTATTGTTGCAGGTGGTGTACCAAGAGTTAGTTTGGAGGTGTTCTATTAGTTTGTAAGTGGAATTTCATCCCTTTGCTCACATGATATTATATGTATTGTGTTTTGAAGGTTTCAAAGTGTTATTCCCTTCCATTGATCCATTGTTATGTATTGATTTCATTGATTATCTATTGGAGGCATTGTATGTCTCACTATTGTTAAAAAGGGAATACAAGAGAAAAGATAGATATTGCGAAACGACGGCTTTAAATGATATTCGGAGTTCAAATGTTTTATTGGATTGATTAATCATAGTCAGAGCATTGCATGCAATTAGATGATCATCGACCATAGGCTTATATCCCTCAGAGTTATCGGTTTATATCGATAGGGATACGAGCACCCCAGAGCAGAGATACTATTGATATCAATCCAACCAGAGAAAAGAGAATACCATCTTATTGCTATGCTATTGCTACAGTTATTGCTACATTATTCATGTTTCAGAGTTGATGGTATTTATGATTTCAAAGCCATGTTTTACAGAGTATACTATGTATCATTGCTATGTTAGAGTTCCACTTGCTGAGATTTATTCTCATTTCAGTTTATTCATGTGATGCAGATCAGAGTGGAGGCCCTGGACGTTGACTGTGGATAGGGGTCATATGCATATACCGTTGGAATGAAGATTTTGGCATGATCATAGGAATGATATTTTGTATTTTTGTTATGTCATTTAAATGATCATGTATTGCTATTTTGTAAACATTTTATGAAATGTATTTTGAAACTCCTTCCATTTGAAAGAAAATTTTAAATTCCGCTGTATTTTTAATTGTAACGGGTCAGGGTGTCACATTTAGTGGTATCAGAGCACCGGTTCTTCGGACCAATGCATATGACTTCGTCTACTGTCAACTGTCCGGGTATGTTTTCTTGCATCTATCTATTCATTGTTATCTATTGATTGGTGTCTTGTGAGCAATTGTAGAGTATGCCACCTAAGAGGAAAGCAGTAGAGGGTGAGGATAGTTCTTCCTCTAGAGTTGTCGATGAGTTCGGCAAGTTGCTTAAGGAGCAGGCTAAGGTGCATAGCGAGCAGATTCAGCAGCTCATTCGTATGCAGTTGGCACCGATGCCGTCTTTTCTGCTTTCAAGAGAATGGATCCACCAGAGTTTTCAGGGAGCACTGATCCTTTAGTTGCTGTCGAGTGGGTCAAGGCTTTAGAGGCGATCTTCGATCATCTACAGTACGAGGACAAAGACAGGATCAGTTGTGCTGTTTTCATGTTGGTTAAGGCTGCCCGCATTTGGTGGAATGCGACGAAGGTTGGTGTTACTGTTGCGACTCTGAAGTGGTCTGAGTTTACAGATTTGTTCTACGACAAGTATTTTCCAGATGCCCTTAGAGCGAGGAAGGTTACGGAGTTCTTGGAGCTTCGACAGGGGAGCTTGGACGTCGGTCAGTATATTCTCAAGTTTGAGGAGGGTTGCCTATTTGCTCCGTATATTGCTTCGAACGACAAAGACAAAGGCGCTCATTTCATTCGAGGCCTTAGGGCGGAGATTCGACGGGATATCAACATGTCCAAGGCCGTGACTTTCAAGGAGATTGTGTCCAAAGCTTTGTTGGCCGAGTAGGACGAGAAGGACATCACCAGAGAGAGGCAGGAGAGGCACCAAGCTGTTGTTCAGAGAGGCCAGGGCTCTAATCAGAGGGGCAGGGATCGTTTCAAGGGCAAGGGCAAGATGGAGTCGAGTCCTAGACCTCCGCCAGTTCCAGTTGTTCTATTTGATCCCGAGAAGCCACTTTGTCCTAAGTGTGGCAAGCATCATCGAGGAGAGTGCAGATATGGCACTCATACTTGTTACCGTTGTGGCACGGCAGGCCACGTTTCCAGAGATTGTCCGAGAGGAGCGAGCCAAGAAAAGGTGCAGGGTCGTATCTTTTCGATGACCAAGGAAGGTATTAATCGTGATTCTTCATTGATCTCTAGTACTATTTTGATTTCAGGCAGAGTAGCTACGACTTTGGTAGATACTGGTGCTACTCATTCGTTTATGTCTGATTTGTTTTTGAGATCGTTGGATATAGTTCCTTCTGTTCTTCCCCTTCAGCTTAGTGTTATTTTGCCTTCGGGGGACGTGTTGTACCCGACATCGATTGTGTATGCGTGCCCTGTTC
Organism: Primulina eburnea; assembly: GCF_022965805.1. Taxonomy (NCBI): domain Eukaryota; kingdom Viridiplantae; phylum Streptophyta; class Magnoliopsida; order Lamiales; family Gesneriaceae; genus Primulina; species Primulina eburnea. Next base: position 7,965,689 of record NC_133114.1, read on the forward strand.
GTATTGAGGAGCGAGTTGTCTTCGCTGATTTGATTGTTATTCCTTTGGTTGCTTTCGATGTTATTCTTGGCATGGATTGGCTTTCGACTTACCGTGCAGTTATCGATTGTGTTGCTAAGACAGTAGCTTTTGCAGATGATGGCCGGGGAGGAGTTCTCGCTAGCTCAGGTACTTCGCTGGTCCTTCCTTTTATTTCTTGTATTGAGGCTGAGAGGTTGATGTGTAGAGGTTGTGATGTATTTCTGGCTTCTATTGTGGATGTTGATAGACTGATTAAGTTCAATATAGATGATATTGATGTCGTGAGGGAGTTTGCTGATGTGTTTGAGGATGATGTTCCGGGTTTGCCGTCGGATAGAGATGTTGAGTTTGTGATCGATTTAGCTCCAGGTACGGTTCCTATTTCTAAGGCTCCGTACAGGATGGCTCCTACCGAGATGAAAGAGTTGAAGACTCAGTTGCAGGATCTTTTAGACAAGGGCTTTATTCGTCCGAGTTCTTCGCCTTGGGGAGCTCCGGTTCTGTTTGTCAAGAAGAAGGATGGTTCTTTGCGACTGTGTATCGACTACAGGGAGCTTAACAAAGTGACTGTCAAGAACAAGTATCCGTTGCCTCGGATAGATGATCTGTTTGATCAGCTCCATGGTGCTACTGTATTCTCGAAGATTGATCTTCGGTCTGGCTACTACCCAGGGAAAGCGAATGTTGTGGCTGATGCTTTGAGCCGCAAGTCGAGAGCTTCATTGAGTTCTTTGATTCAGAGGCCATTGTTGATGGATTTGCAGAGAGAAGAGATTGATCTGGTGATTCCAGGTACCATTGCTCGTCTTTCAGCGTTGGTCATTCGATCTACTTTGACGGACAGGATCCGTAGAGAGCAGTCGACTGATGTTCAGTTGACAGAGTTGAGAGCTAGAGCTGAGGTTAGAGGAAATTCAGAGTTTGGTTTGAATGGTGATGGTTTGGTGACTTCAGAGGCCGTATTTGTGATCCTACTGGCGAAGATATTCGTAGAGACGTCTTGACAGAGGCTCATACCGTGCCATATTCTATTCATCCAGGCAGCACGAAGATGTATCAGGATCTTCGTCGGCTCTATTGGTGGCCAGGTATGAAGAGAGATATTGCTTTGTTCATTTCTCAGTGCCTTACTTGTCAGCAGGTGAAGATTGAACATCAGAGACCTGCTGGGACATTGCTTTCTTTGCCGATTCCTCAGTGGAAGTGGGAGCATATCTATAAGGCCCGAGATGTTATCAATTTTATGAGATCCCGAAAAGAAAATAAATTTGATGGCATTTTTGTAATTAAGTGGAAAAATACTTGATTTAAATTTGATGGCAATTTTGTAATTAAGTGGAAAAATACTTGATTTAAATTTGATGGCAATTTCGTAATTATTGGGGGGCCAATTTGCAAATAGTGAAAAGTTGAGGGACTAAAGTGCAAATATGGCAAGTTGAGTGGGACACTTGTCACCACCATACAACTTGTTATATACATTTGCATTTCCCTTTAAATCTTGAAGAAAGAATCGAGACTTCCATGAATGAAAATTCCTCAAGCTTCATTTTACCTTAAAAATTTGATTGTTCAAGATCCGGCTATCAGAATTTAAATCTGAACGCAGTATCGAGCTCCTCTCGACTCGAGCTACACAAAGACGTAAGTATTGTTACGTTTTGAGATGTTTTGAAAATATGATGTTGTCAGAATTGAATATGATTCAGATATGGTGTTTCTACTACCGTAGACATTGTATAATCGAAGACAGATTGAAGAATAGACTGTTTATACAATTGTTATGATTTTCAGAAGATGTTATTTGAGATGGAACTCGAGAATTTGATTGTTCTTGATTCAAGAATAGAGAAATAATTATGTTTACGTATTCTGGATAAATTATTCAGTATATATGTGAAGTCAGATCGAAGAAATAATACCGTATATCTGTGTGATGAATTTCAGTGTTTCTTGAATTGAATTTGATAGATAGTGATATGCTGAAATTAGAAGAATGATAATATGATATTGATTACGAGTTCTGATATGATATTTGTGATGTTGACATCGACGGGTTTATCAAGACTGTATTGTTGTACCGTTGAAACATCAGCTGATTCAGATTGATTAGATTCAGAAATGATTTCGATTATATCGTGATATTGTTGATATGAATCAGATTGTATTTTGTTCAGATATTGATCAGATTTTGTACTGAGTTGAGTATTGATCAGAACAGATTGTTAATTGAGTTACACATTGATACAGTGTATTTGATATTGTCATTTCAGATTTGATATGGACAAACTGGACTTCGAGACTTCGTCTTCGTCAGACGGGGACGACAAAGGTATAATTCATGTGATATTCGGGAAGAAACAACTCAATTGAGATCGCCATTTGAGTTGCCCAATAAATCACATACTATGTTCTTGTTTATATATTTGTTTATAGAACTTGTATTCAAATCTTGCTATGCTTTGTTACAGATCATGTTACATTGCATTAAGATGATTGTGCTTGTTTACAGATTGTGTATTCATGCATTAAGATAGGAAAGTCTGCGAGATCATCCAGACTTCTAGATGTTCGGCGATATCTCAGCTTAGGGGAAGATCACCGCCCCTTTGTAGACGTGGATACAGATCAGGCCGAAGTCTAGGAATAAGACGGACAGCACCTCGATTGGCAGGGTAGGTGACAGACAGTGCCGTCTTATTCACCCCGGGATCCCTAGAGTTCCAGATCGAGTCGAGTCTAGACATGATTTGATTAGGACTTCATGCTTATATGGATGTGGCTCCTAGACCATGGGACCCATCGTTATTGCTTTCAGTTGTGCTAGCATGTTTTATGATTTAGATTGTTTATATGCTTGTTTATCTGATTTGAGCTGCATGCTTAATTTCATAGACTATGAAAGATATTATGTTTATACATAATCGCATGTTTAATGAATTAGTTTGTTTATATACATGCTTACCATGTTTTATACTGGGATTTATTCTCACCGGAGTTATCCGGCTGTTGTCGTGTTTTGTATGTGTGCATGACAACAGGTGGGGCTGGATCAGGGTCGAGAAGATGACGAGAGAAGACGAGTTTAGCGTGGCGATTCCGGACTTACAGTAGATTGGATTTTACTACTTGAACTGCAGTAGTTGAACCTTAGATTAATTAAAAAGACTGTTGTACATTATTGTATCTTTATACTGAAATGTAGTTTTATACAGATATGTATATCATGTAGATGCCATTACCTTCCGCACTTTATTTTAAAAAGAAAAATTTTTAGACCCTGTTTATCAGAACTGATAATTAAATCCCAACGGTGATTAAGAAGATGATTAGCGTCCGGGTCCCCACAATAGGTGGTATCAGAGCGATAGATCATTTAGATTGAGATAGTCAGATTTGATAGATCTTTTAGACTGGGATAGAAGAGAATGAGCGGGGTAGATTGAATTTTCTTTCCTGGCATGTGATTGCTAGCATGAGAATTAATTCAATGTTGATTTACATTGTGTGTGCTAGCATGATTTATTGCTTTCCCTATTACATGTTGCTTGTTATCTGAGTGATTGCAACATGTAATTAATAAGCCTGAATCAGAACCGAGTCTGAATCAGAAGTATATGATCAGAGGAGGGCTGAGATAGATTATACAGATTGTGTATTGATTTGTTTGATATTCAGATATACCGCCTCGGAGAATTCCAGAAAGAGGCAGTACTTCATATGATCAGACAGGTAGGTCAGAACCTCAGATAGACGTGTCAGAAATTCAGATGGAAACACAGTTACAGAGGTTCCAGTCGTTTCAGCCGCCGGTTCTGAAGGGAAATGAGACGTCAGCAGATTGTGAAAAGTGGCTTGAAGAAATAGAAATGTTATTTGAATTACTAGATTTCACAGATGAGTGTAGAAGTAGGCTTATTGAGAACCAGTTGCACGAAGCTGCCAGAAGATGGTGGTTACTCACCAAAGGAGCTTTAGAGCAGAGTCGTTCAATGATTTCATGGAAGATTTTTAAGGTTGAGTTCTACCAAAGATCCTTCCCCGTGTCATATAGGGAGGACAGAAGTGCAGAATTTGCAAACCTACAACAGGGTCAGATGAGTATTGATGAATACTTAGCACAGTTCTTCACCTTGTTACGTTTTTCCCCTCTTATAGCTAGAACTGATCGTGCTATATCTAGTCAGTTCCTTCAGGGATTAAATCCAGAAATACGTACATTGGTGAATGTGAAGCAATCGAGTAGTTTTGCTGATACCTTGAACAGGGCCAAAAGAGCAGAAACGGTTCTGATAGGACAACAGGGAGTCTCGTATGATCTTCCAACATCAAATCCACAGCAACTGCCTTCTAGAGTTGAGGTTGGCAGCAGCAGTGATAAAAGAAAGAACCACTGAAAGCTCAAGAGAACCCGTTCAAGAAATTAGGAAGTGGTTCCTCTAGTTCCAGTGGTTCCAGCCCGAGTTATACAGGAGTATATTGCAGAAATTGTGGAGGGAGGCATTCCACAGAGAAATGCCAAGGAGTGCTTGGTAGATGCAATATTTGTAAACAACCGGGGCACTTTGCTAGAGTCTGTCCCCAGAAAGGTTCCCGAAGATTTTAGGGAACAGAATCGAAAAACAGACCCAGAATACACTACAGGTACTATTCTTTATGATTCTATTGCATATGTATTGATATATACTAATGCATTTGTTAAGAATATCTTTGACTGAGTTGCATGGAGATATGTTGTATCTGTTGGGTTTGTATGAACTGTAGTATGGATGTCCTTGCTTGTTGAGGAAATGTTAATATCAGAGATTTCTGTATAGATTGTATACTACAGTAAGATGAGAATGAAATAGAAATATATTATGATGTACTTGTGTTTCTGATTTGAACGCATTATTGATATATATATGCTGAACAAGTACAGACATACTGTAGAAATTTTCCAGAAATGGTAAGAGTTAGATCAGAGATGACTGATCAGTGGAGATACCACGATAAGGATTCTAGATTTAGAATTCCTTTGATATTCGTATTGCATATGACTCGATTGATACAGAAAGGAACAGATAGTATCCTTATGTATTCAGTAGATCTACTGAAATCGAGCCTAACATTGGCAGATATGTCAATGATGTATGAGTTGACTGATGTGGTCAGATAAGATTTTAGATTTGTGATATCAGAAAGATAGAGTTCAGAATTGAATTGTGATTAGACATTGAATTCAGTACAGAATGATATTGAATGAACAGAATGATACAGAATGAATTGAAAGATCAGTAGAAATGTACCAACCAGGAGTTACATCTGATTTAGTGTTTCTCTTTGGCATGGGTCAGTATATTCAGAGATGTTCTGATGATTTTATACTTGTTATATCTATAAGATTTTGATATATTTGCAACATCTGATTGATTGAATAGAATATCTGAAGATTGTATTGAATATTCTGAGAACTGTGATGATTGTATACAGAAATTGTTCAGATAAGAATCTTGCTTGAAACAGATTGTACTCAGAATATGTGTTATCTGAAATTGTATACAGATTGATTTTTTTGTTACAGTTGAGATTGCAATCAGTGATTGATAAGATATCGATATCAGAGAGAGATCAGAAATTTCAGAAATGTCAGAAATGTAGTTTGTCTGATTTGGCAGATTATTTTCGACTGTTGCTTTATATCTGCTGAGTATTATTGTTCTAAATCAGTATTTGAGATATCTTATATTGTTTTTGGGAGCCTATTTCATTTGCAGATGAGATATAACAGTTGAGCAGAATGACATGAAGATATTTACCAGAAATCCTTGTTTTATGAGTTCATTGAACTCACTAGATCTGTATAGGATATTGATATTTCGTTTCTGATTTGATATTACTGTGTTTTGAATACGCATATGCTACAGATTAGTGTGAACTAGAGGGAGTATATGCAGTTTCAACCGAGTCAGAGTTGAATTCAAGAGTTACAGTAATTCAAGAATGTAATCAGAATGTTCAGAACTTGATTTCGATAATCAGAACAGAGTCTCGATCAGAGTACCAGGTATATGATTTTATGTTTGTATGAAATTGCTTATCTCATGATATCAGAATGTTTCAGAATGGTATAACAGAATTGATATCTATAGTCAGAGCCGAATACCAGGTAGGTATTTCTTCTTTAATTTATGTTATTTACTGATTGTTTATGTAGAATCGTTCGAATCTGAAATCGCAGATAGTGTCAGAAATACACAATTGTGGATTCAGTTTTCATTCTTCTGGTCGAGAATGTATGATATTTGAACAGATAGTATTGATATAGACAGATTAAATCAGTTGTGGCAGAAATTATACCGAAACGTTGGCAGAAATTGTACTGATATGTCTGATTCGCTAACAGAATAGACCGAAAGATAGAAATCAGAAGATCATTACAGATTTTGTATATCTATGAATAGAAATGGGAGTGCATTTCTATGGCTTTCGTCATGAAAGTACCGTCATTTTATCCAGATTGAGATATAATATGATTATGATTGACAGAGTACTCAATCTATATTTATTAGTTTGTACAAGATGACGTACAAACATGACAAAATGACATGATCGATGTCAAGAAATGTTCAGATTGAATAAGAAAAGTGAAGTAGATTAGATCAGATTGTGATTTTGATTGAGGTTGTACTTGTGATCGAATATATCATAAGCTCTTTCACATATTTTCACAGATTGACAGACAGTTAGAGTGTATTATCCAGATATTAGAGGATATTTGTGGAGTTGTAGTGCTGGATGTTAACACTAATTGACATGATATATTGTCACTGTATGAGTTATTGTGTGATGATAGCTATCAAAGGAATATTGAGATAGCTATAGACAAGACATTATACATTGAATACTACAGATTTCTTTTGAAGAAGATTCGAAAGAAGATGAAGATGGTTCAGAAAGAATAGATGTCATAAACCAACATCGGATGATGATGATTGGTATTTGAAGTCGAAGATTTAATATATCCTTGAATGGGATAATCAGATTTCATAACAAAAGATGGTATTGATTTGTTATGAGCTAGAGTGTGGTATATACGGATGTTGTATAGCCAGTATTACGAGGTTGATTTTGTCAGAGTTATTGTGAACGCTAGAATCTGATATGAGATTAAGATTTCAGAATGATTTCATTGAGATGAGGTTTCTGATTAACCTCTATTATACGTTTCGTTTGGATATCTGAGTTGATTTACTGAGATTTCGAGGACGAAATCATGTCTCAGAGGGGGAGAATTGTAAGGCCCGAGATGTTATCAATTTTATGAGATCCCGAAAAGAAAATAAATTTGATGGCATTTTTGTAATTAAGTGGAAAAATACTTGATTTAAATTTGATGGCAATTTTGTAATTAAGTGGAAAAATACTTGATTTAAATTTGATGGCAATTTCGTAATTATTGGGGGGCCAATTTGCAAATAGTGAAAAGTTGAGGGACTAAAGTGCAAATATGGCAAGTTGAGTGGGACACTTGTCACCACCATACAACTTGTTATATACATTTGCATTTCCCTTTAAATCTTGAAGAAAGAATCGAGACTTCCATGAATGAAAATTCCTCAAGCTTCATTTTACCTTAAAAATTTGATTGTTCAAGATCCGGCTATCAGAATTTAAATCTGAACGCAGTATCGAGCTCCTCTCGACTCGAGCTACACAAAGACGTAAGTATTGTTACGTTTTGAGATGTTTTGAAAATATGATGTTGTCAGAATTGAATATGATTCAGATATGGTGTTTCTACTACCGTAGACATTGTATAATCGAAGACAGATTGAAGAATAGACTGTTTATACAATTGTTATGATTTTCAGAAGATGTTATTTGAGATGGAACTCGAGAATTTGATTGTTCTTGATTCAAGAATAGAGAAATAATTATGTTTACGTATTCTGGATAAATTATTCAGTATATATGTGAAGTCAGATCGAAGAAATAATACCGTATATCTGTGTGATGAATTTCAGTGTTTCTTGAATTGAATTTGATAGATAGTGATATGCTGAAATTAGAAGAATGATAATATGATATTGATTACGAGTTCTGATATGATATTTGTGATGTTGACATCGACGGGTTTATCAAGACTGTATTGTTGTACCGTTGAAACATCAGCTGATTCAGATTGATTAGATTCAGAAATGATTTCGATTATATCGTGATATTGTTGATATGAATCAGATTGTATTTTGTTCAGATATTGATCAGATTTTGTACTGAGTTGAGTATTGATCAGAACAGATTGTTAATTGAGTTACACATTGATACAGTGTATTTGATATTGTCATTTCAGATTTGATATGGACAAACTGGACTTCGAGACTTCGTCTTCGTCAGACGGGGACGACAAAGGTATAATTCATGTGATATTCGGGAAGAAACAACTCAATTGAGATCGCCATTTGAGTTGCCCAATAAATCACATACTATGTTCTTGTTTATATATTTGTTTATAGAACTTGTATTCAAATCTTGCTATGCTTTGTTACAGATCATGTTACATTGCATTAAGATGATTGTGCTTGTTTACAGATTGTGTATTCATGCATTAAGATAGGAAAGTCTGCGAGATCATCCAGACTTCTAGATGTTCGGCGATATCTCAGCTTAGGGGAAGATCACCGCCCCTTTGTAGACGTGGATACAGATCAGGCCGAAGTCTAGGAATAAGACGGACAGCACCTCGATTGGCAGGGTAGGTGACAGACAGTGCCGTCTTATTCACCCCGGGATCCCTAGAGTTCCAGATCGAGTCGAGTCTAGACATGATTTGATTAGGACTTCATGCTTATATGGATGTGGCTCCTAGACCATGGGACCCATCGTTATTGCTTTCAGTTGTGCTAGCATGTTTTATGATTTAGATTGTTTATATGCTTGTTTATCTGATTTGAGCTGCATGCTTAATTTCATAGACTATGAAAGATATTATGTTTATACATAATCGCATGTTTAATGAATTAGTTTGTTTATATACATGCTTACCATGTTTTATACTGGGATTTATTCTCACCGGAGTTATCCGGCTGTTGTCGTGTTTTGTATGTGTGCATGACAACAGGTGGGGCTGGATCAGGGTCGAGAAGATGACGAGAGAAGACGAGTTTAGCGTGGCGATTCCGGACTTACAGTAGATTGGATTTTACTACTTGAACTGCAGTAGTTGAACCTTAGATTAATTAAAAAGACTGTTGTACATTATTGTATCTTTATACTGAAATGTAGTTTTATACAGATATGTATATCATGTAGATGCCATTACCTTCCGCACTTTATTTTAAAAAGAAAAATTTTTAGACCCTGTTTATCAGAACTGATAATTAAATCCCAACGGTGATTAAGAAGATGATTAGCGTCCGGGTCCCCACAGACAAGGGAGCCGAGTTTGAAAACTTGAGACAAGGCCAGTTAAACATTGAGGACTATGTGGCTAAGTTCTCTACATTGCTCCGATTTGCTCCCCATGTAGCTGAACATGATGAGGCCGTTGCGGACCAGTTCATAAATGGCCTAAATCCTGAAATCTTTACCTTGGTGAATACCGGGAGGACAAACAATTTCACCGATGCCTTGAACAGAGCCAATGGAGCCGAAGCAGGACTGATGAGACAGAGAGAGGCTTCGTTTGTGCGTCCAGTACCGGGACAGCAACAACCACCTCCTCGATTTGAAGGTGGCAGCAGCAGTAGCAGGAAGAATGATTTCTTGAGGGCTAGAGGAAAGCAATTCAAGAAATCAGGAACTAGCTCGTCCAGTTCGAGTGGCTCTAGACAGACCGGTCAGGGCCAGAGTTATACAGGGCCGTACTGTGGTACTTGTGGAGGGAGCCATTCCACAGATCAGTGCCGAGGAGTAGTTGGCAGCTGTCGTATCTGTAGACAGCAGGGACACTTTGCCCGAGTGTGTCCCCAGAGGAGTGTCCAGGGATCACAGGAAGCTGAGTCATCGGGATCAGTGGCTCAGGCAGGTAGACGACCATCTGCTGTTCATACTTTTCAGCCAGCACTGTCTACTCAGTCACAGCAGAGGCCAGGAGGGGGCCAGACAGTGAGCCAGCCTCCGAGACAGCAGGCCAGAGTTTTTGCTTTGACCGAGGAGCAGGCACAGGATGCACCTGACGATGTAGTTGCAGGTAACTGTTTTATTTCTCGTTATCCTGCATATGTATTGATTGATACTGGTGCATTGCAGTCTGCGGTAGTGTCTGTTTCTTCCCCGTTAGGAACAGGTTTTATATCAGTGAAATCTGTGAAACCTTGTATACTGCAGTACGATGGGCATATGATTGAGTTAGACTGTATTGTTGTGGGGACCCGGACGCTAATCATTTTCTTAATCATCTTTGGGATTTAATTATCAATTAAAATAAAACAGGGTCTAAAATTTTTTTCTTTTAAAATGTAAGTGCGGAAGGTAATGGAATTAATCTATTATACAAATCAGTATAATAATAATACAAGTCTTGTACAACATGCTTCTAGTTCAAACTGGTCTAAGGTTTAAATACTAAATTTCAAGTATTAACCAACTCTACAATAAGTCCGGAATCACCATGCTAAACTCGTCTTCTCTCATCATCTTCTGACCCCGATCTTGTCCCACCTGTTGTCATGCACACATACAAAACAAGACAACAGCCGGATAACTCCGGTGAGAATAAATCCCAGTATAAAACATGGTAAACATGCATATACACAAAGTAAATCATGAATTATTCTATCATGCATAAAACTAAAAGCAATAGGTTTCATAATCTATGAAATCAAATCAAATAAGCATGCAACTCAAATCAGATAAACATGATACTCAAATCAAATCATAAAAACATGCTATCATGACTGAAGGCAATAGCAATGGGTTTCATAGTCTATTAAACCACATCCATAAACACATGCAATTCTAGTCAAATCATGTCTAGACTCGACTCAACTATAACTCTAGGGATCCCGGGGTGAATAAGACGTCACTGTCTGTCACCTACCCTCCCAATCGGGGTGACGTACGTCTTATTCCTAGACTTCGGTCATATCTGTATCGAATAATCTACAATAGGACGATGTCTGCTCCTATGTAACGATACACCGAACGTCTAGAAGTCTGACTGTTTCTGTCAAACTTTCCTATCTCAAATGCAATGCATAACCATCTGTAAACAATGCATAATTATCTCAAAATATTCGAATACAATTCTATAAACAAATCATAATCATATCAAAAGATAACAATAAGTCTAGTATGTGATTTAGTTGGGAAACTCAAATAGGATCTTATTTGAGTTGTGTCTTCCCGAATATCACATGAGTTATACCTTTGTCATCCCTGTCTGACGAAGACGATGATCTGTATTCAACTCTGCCCATATCAAATCTGAAATGACAATATCAAATACATAGTATCAATGAATAACTCAATATGCAATCTGTTCTGATCAATACTCAATTCAGTATATAATCTGATCAATATCTGAATAAGATACAATCTGATTCATATCATCGATATCACAATATAATCGAAATCATATCTAAATCTGAACAATCTAAATCAACTGATGTTTCGATGGTATGTCACTACAATCTGAATAACCCCGTCAATCTGAACATCACAAATATAATACTGGAACACATAATCTGTGTCAATACAATTCACACTCTGAATACTAATACAATTTTGATATAGAATCTCAGTCAATATCTTTCGAAAATCATAACAATTACAGAAACGGTCTGTTCTTTAATCTGACTTCAATTCTATAATGTCTACGATAGTAGAAACGCCATATCTGAATCATATGCGGTTCTAGCAACATTATATGTTCAAAACATCTCAAAACGTAACAAAACTTACGTCCTTGTGTAGCTCGTGTCGAGAGGAGCTCAAAACTGAAGTCGGATTTGAATTCTGATAGATGGATTTCTCACAATCGCAACTTTTAAAGACGTAAGGATTTTCTCTCCCAAACCTCGACCTTATTCTGATTTTTCTGAAGAACAGACGCGTCATTCGAACCTATATATACTGCATGCAAATTCTGAAACGTGGCATTATTTTTCAAGCAACACGCATGACCGCGGGTGCGGTCATGACATGCACCGCGGGTGCGGTCGTGCAATGCCTATCCTGGCATTTCCCGAAAGCTCAGACCGCGGGTGCGGTCCTGCTTCGCATAAATTTGCCAACTTTCTGTCCATGCACCGCGGGTGCGGTCTTGGTTGCACCGCGGGTGCGGTGATGCTTCGGCCTCACCTTCAAAATTTCATAATTGCATGACCGCGGGTGCACTCCTGTTCTGGGCGCGGGTGCGGTCTTGCAAACCCTATTTTCTCATGTCTTCTCTGCCCACATTGCATGTCATGCATTCTCATATCTTCCGAGTCTCACGTTAATGACGATTAATAATCTTGGCTTATCAATTCTCAAATTCTTGGGCATTACATTTCTCCCCCTCTTAGATCTGAGTTCGTCCTCGAACTCATAACAATCAATTCAGAGATATCAGAAGAAATGTATAACAGAGTTTAAATCAAACTCTCATCTCAATGTATCCATTCTGACATATCTTTCTTATATCAACCTCTAATTTCAAATCTGGAATAAGACTTCATGAAGTATACTATCATAATACTTATTAAACTAACTCTGACAGAGTCGATCTTACCTTGTAGGTTATACAACATCCGTATAAACCAATCACAGTTCATAACAAAACATTACCATCGGCTGTTATCAAATCTGTTTATCTCAATCAAGCACGTATACCATCTTCAACTTCAAATACCAATCGTCATCATCCGACGTTGGGTTCTTAAATCTGTTCATTCTTAACTATCTTTATCTGCCTTCGAACTTTCTTCAAAAGAAATCTGTAGTACTCATCGTATACTGTCTTGGCTATAACTATCTCATTACCATCTGATAAGCTGATAGCTATTGTCACGTCATGATAATAAGTCATATCAATTAGTGCTAACATCCAGCACTAAAGCTGTATAATGCCAAAATCATCTAACATCTGGATAATACATTCTGACTGCCTGTCAATCTGTGAAGCAATCTAAGAGAGAGTTCATGATATACTCTATCACGAATACAACTCAAGCAAAATCATAATCTGACATAATCTACTGTGGCATTCTGATCTGACCACTTTTCTGACATCAATCTGTGTCATTGGGTCGTGTTTGTACATGATCTGGTACAAACTGATAGATATAGATTGAACAATCTGTCAATCTTAATTATATCATATCACAATCTGTAGAAAATGGCAGTAATGTCATTATAAAAGTCATAGAAATGTACTCCCATTTCTATTTAGATCTGTACAATTTTGTAATAAGTCTTCTGATTTCTATCTTTCTGTCTTTTCTGTTAGCAATTCAGACATATCAGTACAATTTCTGCCAACATTTCAATACAATTCTGTTATAACTGATCTCATTGGTCTATATCACAACTATTTGTTCGAATACAATACATTTTCAGTCATCAGACTGAACACTGAATCCATGACTGTAAGCTTCTGACAATATCTGTTCTTTCTGATTCGAACTATTTGATATACACAAATCAGTTAATAACATAAATTAAAGAGGAAATACCTACCTGGTATTCGGCTCTGACTATCAACATCAAGCTTTGCTGTACAATTCTGACACATTCTGATATCACAAGATAATCAATCTCATACAAAACACGAAATCACATATCTGTTACTCTGTTCTGATTACTGAAATCTAGTTCTAAACATTCTGATCACATTCTTGAATTACTGTAGCTCTTGAATTCAACTCTGATTCGGTTGAAACTGTATATACTCCCTCTAGTTCACACTAATCTGTAGCATATACGGATTCAAAACACAGTAATATCAAATCAGAAACGAAATATCAATATCCTACACAGATCTAGTGAGTTCAGTGAACTCATAAAACAAGGATTTCTGATAAATATCTTCATGTCATTCTGATCAACTGGTATATCTCATCTGCAAATAAAATATGCTCCCCAAAACAATATAAGATGTCTCAAATACTGATTTAGAGCAATAACAATCCTCAGCAGATATAAAGCAACAGTCAAATAAAATAATCGACCAAATCAGATAAAATATATCTCTGACAATTATGACATTTCTGAAATTTCTGGTCTTTCTGATATCAATATCTTATCAGTCACTGATCACAATCTCAACGGTGTCTGTGACACCCTGACCCGTAACGATAAAATACACAGCGGAAATTTAAAATTTTCTTTCAAATGGAAGGAGTTTCAAAATACATTTCATAAAAATGTTTACAAAATAATCACATGATCATTCAAATGACATACGAAATACAAAATAATCATTCTTATGATCATGTCCCCAAAATGATACAAAATAATCTTCCTTCCAACGGTGTATGCATATGACCCCCATCCACGATCACTGTCCTGGTCGGTCACTCTTATCTGCATCACATGAAAATAACTGAAATGAGTATAAAAACTCAGCAAGTGGAACTCTAACATAACAATGATACATAGTATACTCTGTAAAACATGGCTTTGAAATCATAATTACCATCAACTCTGAAACATGAATACTGTAGCAATAACTGTAGCAATAACTGTAGCAATAGCATATCAATAAGATAGCGACAAGATGATATTCTCTTTTCTCTGGTTGGATTGATATCAATAGTATCTCTGCTCTGGTGCTAATATCCCTATCGATATAAACCGATAACTCTGAGGGATAAAAGCCTATGGTCGATGATCATCTAATTGCATGCAATGCTCTAACTATGATTAATCAATCCAATAAAACATTTGAACTCTGAATAGCATTTAAAGCCGTCATTTCACAATCTCATATTTTCTCTTGTATTCCCTTTTAACAATAGTGAGACATCAATGCCTCCAATAGATAATCAATGGGATCAATACATAACAATGAATCAATTAAAGGGAATAACACTTTGAAACCTTTAAAACACAATACATATATCATCATGTGAGCAAAAAGGATGAAATTCCACTTACAAACCAATAGAACACCTCAAACTTAGCTCTTGGTACACCACCTACAACAATAATCCATAAACAACACCAAAATCAACTCTAAATCCAAGAATACAAGTCAAATATCCCATTAAACCAACAATAACAACACCCTATAACAACTCATCTCCAAAACCCATGATAGAATCGCACCAAAAACTTACCTAAGCTTCCTTATACCACAGAGAACATTGATCTCAAGTCGGAAATCCAAACCAATCCAAGAATCAAAGATAGGAAGCAAATGAAATGGATGAAAACCCTTGGTAGATGAGAGGAAATCTCGAAAAAGGTAGATAGGATAGGATAAGATATGGCCAACAACTCCAAAAAGCAACTTAAAAACTCGCCCATACTTACACCGCGGGTGCGGTCACACAAGCACCGCGGGTGCGCTAAGCTCACGGCATTCCAACAAAATTCCCATGCACGATCACCGCTGGTGCGGTGCTACAATTACCGCGGGTGCGGTCCCACCGCGGGTGCGGTGCTTACACTGCCGCGGGTGCGGTGATGCCACGGCCTTCAAATTCCAAAATGATGAACAGTACACCACGGGGGCACTCCTCTAAGAGCGCGGGTGCACTCAAGCTTCGGCAATGAACAGTACTCAATCAACTAAAATCGATCCGAAACACTGAAACGAACAATCTAATAATAACCAATAATACTATGGCCCAAAACACAACTCTAACATCTAATCACATAACCCCAAATAACAAACGAAACTTAAATCGTACCGTACACCGGGCTCGGCTATTACAATCTCCCCTTCTTAGAGGAATTTCGTCCGCGAAATTGACGTCACTGCACGAACAACTCAGGATACTTTTCTCTCATCTCAATCTCTGGTTCCCACGTAGCCTCCTCGATCAAATGGTTCCTCCAAAGGACTTTAACGATGCCGATCTCTTTGTTCCTCAAAACTCTAACTGTGCGATCCAGAATCTGAATCGGAATCTCTTGGTAAGTCAAATTCGGCGTCAAGTCCAATGGCTCGTGGCGAAGAACATGGGAAGGATTCGCAATATACTTCCTGAGCATCGATACGTGAAACACATTGTGAACTTTGTCAAGATCTGGCGGTAGGGCTAATCTGTAGGCTCGGTCACCAACTCTGTCCAAGATCTCAAAAGGGCCAATAAACCTCGGACTCAGTTTACCCTTCTTGCCAAACCTCATCACACCCTTGAGAGGTGCAATCTTCAAGAACACGTGATCGCCAACCTCGAACTGCAAAGGTCTACGACGAACATCCGCATAGCTCTTCTGTCTCGACTGCGCTGTCTTCATCCTCTCACGGATCACAGCAACAACATCGGCCGTCTGCTGGACCAACTCTGGTCCCAACATCTTTCTCTCACCAACCTCATCCCAATACAAAGGCGATCTGCACTTCCTGCCATAAAGTGCCTCATACGGTGCCATCCCAATCGACGCCTGGTAGCTATTGTTGTACGTGAACTCCACAAGTGGTAATTTTGAATCCCAGCTACCAGAATAATCAATAGTACAAGCTCTGAGCATATCCTCAAGAATCTGAATGACTCTCTCTGACTGACCGTCGCTCTGAGGGTGATAAGCTGTACTGAAAGCTAATCGAGAACCCATAGCTCTATGCAAACTCTTCCAGAACTCTGATGTAAATCTAGGGTCACGATCAGACACGATCGACACAGGGACACCGTGAAGTCTAACAATCTCTGCAATGTAATCCTCGGCATACTGATTCATGGAGTACGTCGTCTTGACTGGGAGAAAGTGCGCTGACTTGGTCAATCTATCAACAATGACCCAAATAGAATTATAACCTTTCGACACTCTGGGAAGACCAGTCACGAAATCCATCGTAATGTGCTCCCACTTCCACTGAGGAATCGGCAAAGATAGCAATGTCCCGGCAGGTCTCTGATGCTCAATCTTCACCTGCTGACAAGTAAGGCACTGAGAAATGAACAAAGCAATATCTCTCTTCATACCTGGCCACCAATAGAGCCGACGAAGATCCTGATACATCTTCGTGCTGCCTGGATGAATCGAATAAGGTGCGGTATGAGCCTCTGTCAAGACGTCTCTACGAATATCGTCGCCAATAGGAACACAAATACGGCCTCTGAAAGTCACCAATCCATCACCATTCGAACCAAACTCTGAATTACCCCTCTCCTCAGCTCTAGCTCTCAACTCTAGCAACTGCACATCAGCCGACTGCTCTCTACGGATCCTGTCCGTCAAAGTAGATCGAATAACCAATGCTGAAAAGCGAGCAATGGTACCTGGAATCACCAGATCAATCTCCTCTCTCTGCAAATCCATCTGCAATGGCCTCTGAATCAAAGAACTCAAAGAAGCACTCGACTTGCGGCTCAAAGCATCAGCCACAACGTTCGCCTTCCCTGGGTGATAACTGATCGACACATCATAATCTTTGACCAGCTCTAACCACCTCCTCTGTCTCATGTTGAGCTCTTTCTGAGAAAACAGATACTTCAAACTCTTGTGGTCTGTGAAGACCTCACACTTTTCTCCATACAGATAATGTCTCCAAATCTTCAGGGCGAAAACCACAGCTGCCAGCTCTAAATCATGCGTCGGATAATTCTTCTCATAATCTTTCAACTGGCGAGAAGCATAGGCAATGACCTTACCTCGCTGCATCAGCACTGCACCAAGGCCTCTCTTCGACGCATCGGTATAGACCACAAAATCCTCGGAACCACTAGGCAAAGAAAGAACAGGAGCTGTCGTCAACCTGTCCTTAAACTCCTGAAATGCATGCTGGCAATCGATAGACCACTCGAACTTCACAGTCTTCCTCGTCAGATTGGACAATGGCAGGGCAATCTTGGAGAAATCTGAAATGAAACGACGATAGTAACCCGCCAAACCAAGGAAACTGCGTACCTCAGAGACAGTAGTAGGAATAGGCCAATTCTGAATCGCCTCTATCTTCAACGGATCAACAGCAATGCCATCCTTTGAAACCACATGGCCTAGGAAAGAAATCTGATCCAGCCAAAACTCACACTTCTTCAACTTGGCAAACAGCCTCTTTTCTCGCAACAACTGAAGCACCACTCTGAGATGCTCTGCATGAAGCTCTCTGGTCTTGGAATAGATCAAGATATCATCGATGAAGACAATGACGAAGCTATCCAAGAACGGCTTGAACACTTGGTTCATCAGGTCCATAAAGACTGAAGGGGCATTGGTCAAACCAAACGACGTCACAAGAAACTCAAAATGACCATACCTGGTCCTGAAAGCCGTCTTAGGGACATCAGACTCCCTAACCTTCAACTGATAGTAGCCAGACCGAAGATCAATCTTCGAGAACACAGTGGCACCATGGAGCTGATCAAACAAATAATCTATCCGTGGCAACGGATACTTGTTCTTGACAGTCACTTTGTTGAGCTCTCTGTAGTCGATACACAGCCGCAAAGATCCATCCTTCTTCTTAACAAAAAGAACCGGAGCTCCCCAAGGCGAAGAACTCGGACGAATGAAACCCTTATCTAGAAGATCCTGCAACTGCGCCTTCAACTCCTTCATCTCAGTAGGAGCCATCCGGTACGGAGCCTTAGAGATAGGAACCGTACCAGGAGCTAGATCGATAACGAACTCAACATCTCTGTCCGGTGGCAAACCCGGAACATCATCCTCAAACACATCAGAAAACTCCCTCACGACATCAATATCATCTAAATTCAACTTAATCAGTCTATCAACATCCACAATAGAAGCAAGAAACCCATCGCAACCTCTACACAGCAATCTCTCATCCTCAAGACAAGAAATAAAAGGAAGGACCAGCGAAGTACCTGAGCTGGCGAGAACTCCTCCCTGGCCATCATCTGCAAAAGTCACCTTCTTAGCAACACAATCGATAACTGCACGGTAAGTCGAAAGCCAATCCATGCCAAGAATAACATCAAAGGCAACCATAGGGATAACAATCAAATCAGCGAAGACAACTCGCTCCTCAATACTAACAGGGCACGCATACACAATCGATGTCGGGCACAACACATCCCCCGAAGGCAAAATAACACTAAGCTGAAGGGGAAGAACAGAAGGAACTATACCCAACGATCTCAAAAACAAATCAGACATAAAAGAATGAGTAGCACCAGTATCTACCAAAGTCGCAGCTACTCTGCCTGAAATCAAAATAGTACTAGAGATCAATGAAGAATCATGATTAATACCTTCCTTGGTCATCGAAAAGATACGACCCTACACCTTCCCTTGGCTAGCTCCTCTCGGACAATCTCTGGAAACGTGGCCTGCCGTGCCACAACGGTAACAAGTATGAGTGCCATATCTGCACTCTCCTCGATGATGCTTGCCACACTTAGGACAAAGTGGCTTCTCGGGATCAAATGGAACAACTGGAACTGGCGGAGGTCTAGGACTCGACTCCATCTTGCCCTTGCCTTTGAAACGATCCCTGCCCCTCTGATTCGAACCCTGGCCTCTCTGAACAAGAGCTTGGTGCCTCTCTTGCCTCTCCCTGGCGATGTCCTTCTCATCCTGCTCGGCTAACAAAGCCTTGGACACGATCTCCTTGAAAGTCACGGCCTTGGACATGTTGATATCCCATCGAATCTCCGCTCTAAGGCCTCGAATGAAATGAGCGCCTTTGTCTTTGTCTTTCGAATCAATGTACGGAGCAAATAGGCAACCCTCCTCAAACTTCAGAATATACTGACCAACATCCATGCTCCCCTGTCGAAGCTCCAAGAACTCCGTAACCTTCCTCGCTCTAAGTGCGTCGGGGAAATACTTGTCGTAGAACAAATCTGTGAACTCAGACCACTTCAGTGTCGCAACAGTAACACTGACCTTCGTCGCATTCCACCAAATGCGGGCGGCCTTGACCAACATGAAAACAGCACAACTGATCCTGTCTTTGTCCTCGTACTGGAGATGATCGAAGATCGCCTCTAAGGCCTTGACCCACTCGACAGCAACTAAAGGATCAGTGCTCCCTGAAAACTCTGGTGGATCCATCCTCTTGAAAGCAGAAAAGACGGCATCAGTGCCAACAGCCTGAGTAACCTGACCTCTCACTTGGCCTCTACCCTGTCCTGCTCCTTGCAATCGGAGCAACTGCTGAATCTGATCGCTATGCACCTTAGCCTGCTCCTTAAGCAACTTGCCGAACTCGTCGACAACTCTAGAGGAAGAACTATCCTCACCCTCTACTGATTTCCTCTTAGGTGGCATACTCTACAATTGCTCACGAGACACCAATCAATAGATAACAATGAATAGATAGATGCAAGAAAACATACCCGGACAGTTGACAGTAGACGAAGTCATATGCATTGGTCCGAAGAACACCGCTCTGATACCACTAAATGTGACACCCTAACCCGTAACGATAAAATACACAGCGGAAATTTAAAATTTTCTTTCAAATGGAAGGAGTTTCAAAATACATTTCATAAAAATGTTTACAAAATAATCACATGATCATTCAAATAACATACAAAATACAAAATAACCATTCTTATGATCATGTCCCCAAAATGATACAAAATAATCTTCCTTCCAACGGTGTATGCATATGACCCCCATCCACGATCACTGTCCTGGTCGGTCACTCTTATCTGCATCACATGAAAATAACTGAAATGAGTATAAAAACTCAGCAAGTGGAACTCTAACATAACAATGATACATAGTATACTCTGTAAAACATGGCTTTGAAATCATAAATACCATCAACTCTGAAACATGAATACTGTAGCAATAACTGTAGCAATAACTGTAGAAATAGCATATCAATAAGATAGCGATAAGATGGTATTCTCTTTTCTCTGGTTGGATTGATATCAATAGTATCTCTGCTCTGGTGCTAATATCCCTATCGATATAAACCGATAACTCTGAGGGATAAAAGCCTATGGTCGATGATCATCTAATTGCATGCAATGCTCTAACTATGATTAATCAATCCAATAAAACATTTGAACTCTGAATAGCATTTAAAGCCGTCGTTTCACAATCTCATATTTTCTCTTGTATTCCCTTTTAACAATAGTGAGACATCAATGCCTCCAATAGATAATCAATGGGATCAATACATAACAATGAATCAATTAAAGGGAATAACACTTTGAAACCTTTAAAACACAATACATATATCATCATGTGAGCAAAAAGGATGAAATTCCACTTACAAACCAATAGAACACCTCAAACTTAGCTCTTGGTACACCACCTACAACAATAATCCTATAAACAACACCAAAATCAACTCTAAATCCAAGAATACAAGTCAAGTATCCCATTAAACCAACAATAACAACACCCTATAACAACTCATCTCCAAAAACCATGATAGAATCGCACCAAAAACTTACCTAAGCTTCCTTATACCACAGAGAACGTTGATCTCAAGTCGGAAATCCAAACCAATCCAAGAATCAAAGATAGGAAGCAAATGAAATGGATGAAAACCCTTGGTAGATGAGAGGAAATCTCGAAAAAGGTAGATAGGATAGGATAAGATATGGCCAACAACTCCAAAAAGCAACTTAAAAACTCGCCCATACTTACACCGCGGGTGCGGTCACACAAGCACCGCGGGTGCGCTAAGCTCACGGCATTCCAACAAAATTCCCATGCACGATCACCGCGGGTGCGGTGCTACAATTACCGCGGGTGCGGTCCCACCGCGGGTGCAGTGCTTACACTGCCGCGGGTGCGGTGATGCCACGGCCTTCAAATTCCAAAATGATGAACAGTACACCGCGGGGGCACTCCCTTAAGAGCGCGGGTGCACTCAAGCTTCGGCAATGAACAGTACTCAATCAACTAAAATCGATCCGAAACACTGAAACGAACAATCAACAACATCTAATACCTCAAAACAATAATAACCAATAATACTATGGCCCAAAACACAACTCTAACATCTAATCACATAACCCCAAATAACAAACGAAACTTAAATCGTACCGTACACTGGGCTCGGCTATTACAGTGTCAAAGTCAATCTGTATACTAACTTCAGATAACACATACTCTGAATACAATCTGTTTCAAGTAAGATTCTTATCTGAACAATTTATGTATACAATCATCACAGTTCTTAAAATATTCCATACAATCTTCAAATATTCGATTCGATCAATCAAATACTGCAAATATATCACAATTTCATAGATATAACAAGTATAGAATCATCATAACATCTCTGAATATACGGACACATGCCAAAGAGAAACACTAAATCAGATGTACTCCTGGTCGGTACTCTTCTACTGATCTTTTAAGTCTTTTAGGTCATTCTGTATCATTCTGTACTGAGTCTAACATACAATCAATGTCTGATCTCAATTCAATTCTGAACTCTATATTTCTGAGATCACAACAAATCTAAAATCTTATCTAGGCAAATATCAGCCAACTCGTATATCATTGGCAAATCTGCCAATGCTAGGCTCGATTTCAGTAGATCTACTGAATACATAGGGATGCAATCTGCTCCTTTCTGTATTAATCGAGTCATATACAATACAGATATCAAAGGAATTCTAAGTCTAGGATCCTTATCATGGTATCTCCACTGATCAGTCATCTCTGTTCTGACTCTTACTATTTCTGGCAAAATTCTACAATATTTCTGTACTTGTTCAGCATATTAATATCACTAATGCAGTCAAATCAGAACACAAGTACATCAAAATCTAGCTCAATCTCATTCTCATCTTACTGTAGTATACACTATATACAGAAATCTCCGATATCAACATTTCCTCCACAAGCAAGGACATCAATACTACAGTACATACAAACCCAACAGATACAGCATATTTCCATGCAACTCAGTCAAAGATATTCTTAACAAATGCATTAGTATATATCAATACCTATGCAATAGAATCATAAAGAATAGTACCTGTTGTGAATTCTGGATCTGTGTTTTCATTTGAACTCTGTTCCTTACAATCTTCGGGAACGCTTCAGGGGACAGACTTTAGCAAAGTGTCCCGGCTGTCCACAAATGTTGCATCTACCAGTCACTCCCTGGCATTGCTCGGTGGGATGTCTCCCTCCGCAACTCCTGCAATACACTCCAGTATTGCTTGGACCAGAAACGCTGGAGCTAGATGAATCGCTTCCTAATTTCTTGAAGGGTTTCTTCCGAGCTTTCAGCAAATCTTGCTTTCCACTCGTACTGCCTCGATCAAATCGGAGAGGGGATTGCTGTGTCTGGGGTTGTTTCACACACAACCTCCCTTACTGTCTAATCAGACTCGCCTCAGCTCTCTTCGCTCTACTCAAGATGTCAGCAAAATGGTAAGGTCGCTGCAAATTCATAAATGCAACTACCTCCGAATTCAACCCTCTGATGAACTGATTTACTATAGCTTCATCATTCCCAGCTATCTGAGGAGCAAAATGCAGTAAAGTAGAGAATTTGGCGGTATATTCATCAATATTCAACTGCCCTTGGTTCAAATTCTCAAACTCTGCTTTCTTGTCCTCTCGATACGAGACTGAGAAAAATCGTCGATAAAATTCAGTTCTGAATATTTCCCACGAAATCACTGTACCTCTCTATTCCCACATTCTTCTACTGCTAATCCACCAACTCCTGGCGGCTTCTCGTAACTGATAAGGTACCATTTTAACTCTCTGTTCATCTGTACAAGCAAGTAAATCGAACAATATTTCTATATCATCAAACCAGTTCTGACAATCTTCAGATGTCTCGGTACCACTCAGAACCGGCGGCTGTAATAACTGAAACTCTTTCATCTTTTCTTCTAGCTGAGTTTCTGATGCATCTATCTGTTCAGACGAAGTACTACCCCTTTCTGGAAATCTCCGAGGCGGTATATCTGAATATCAAACAAATCAATACACAATCTATATAATCTGTCTCAGCCCTTCTCTGATCATATATCTCTGATTCAGACTCGGTTCTGATTCAGTCTTGGTAATTACATGTTGTAGTCAACTCAGAAAACAAACAACATGTAATAGGGAAAGCAATAAATCATGCTAGCACACACAATGTAAATCAACATTGAAATAATTCTCATGCTAGCAATCACATGCAAGGAAGACAATTCAATCTACCCCGCTCATTCTCTACTACCTCATTCTAAAAGATCTATCAATTCTGACTATCTCAATCTAAAGGATCTATCAGCTCTGATTATCTCAACCTAAAGGATCTATCGCTCTGATACCACCTGTTGTGAGGACCCGGACGCTAATCATTTTCTTAATCATCTTTGGGATTTAATTATCAATTAAAATAAAACAGGGTCTAAAATTTTTTTCTTTTAAAATGTAAGTGCGGAAGGTAATGGAATTAATCTATTATACAAATCAGTATAATAATAATACAAGTCTTGTACAACATTCTTCTAGTTCAAACTGGTCTAAGGTTTAAATACTAAATTTCAAGTATTAACCAACTCTACAATAAGTCCGGAATCACCACGCTAAACTCGTCTTCTCTCATCATCTTATGACCCCGATCTTGTCCCATATGTTGTCATGCACACATACAAAACAAGACAACAGCCGGATAACTCCGGTGAGAATAAATCCCAGTATAAGACATGGTAAACATGCATATACACAAAGTAAATCATGAATTATTCTATCATGCATAAAACTAAAAGCAATATGTTTCATAATCTATGAAATCAAATCAAATAAGCATGCAACTCAAATCAGATAAACATGCTACTCAAATCAAATCATAAAAACATGCTATCATGACTGAAGGCAATAGCAATGGGTTTCATAGTCTATGAAACCACATCCATAAACGCATGCAATTCTAGTCAAATCATGTCTAGACTCGACTCAACTATAACTCTATGGATCCCGGGGTGAATAAGACGTCACTGTCTGTCACCTACCCTCCCAATCGGGGTGACGTACGTCTTATTCCTAGACTTCGGTCATATCTGTATCGAATAATCTACAATAGGACGATGTCTGCTCCTATGTAACGATACACCAAACGTCTAGAAGTCTGACTGTTTCTGTCAAACTTTCCTATCTCAAATGCAATGCATAACCATCTGTAAACAATGCATAATTATCTCAAAATATTCGAATACAATTCTATAAACAAATCATAATCATATCAAAAGATAACAATAAGTCTAGTATGTGATTTAGTTGGGAAACTCAAATAGGATCTTATTTGAGTTGTGTCTTCCCGAATATCACATGAATTATACCTTTTTCGTCCCTGTCTAACGAAGACGATGATCTGTATTCAACTCTGTCCATATCAAATCTGAAATGACAATATCGAATACATAGTATCAATGAATAACTCAATATGCAATCTGTTCTGATCAATACTCAATTCAGTATATAATCTGATCAATATCTGAACAAGATACAATCTGATTCATATCATCGATATCACAATATAATCGAAATCATATCTGAATCTGAACAATCTAAATCAACTGATGTTTCGACGGTATGTCACTACAATCTGAATAACCCCGTCAATCTGAACATGACAAATATAATACTGGAACACATAATCTGTGTCAATACAATTCACACTCTGAATACTAATACAATTCTGATATAGAATCTCAGTCAATATCTTTCGAAAATCATAACAATTACAGAAACGGTCTGTTATTTAATCTGACTTCAATTCTATAATGTCTACGATAGTAGAAACGCCATATCTGAATCATATGCGGTTCTAGCAACATCATATGTTCAAAACATCTCAAAACGTAACAAAACTTACGTCCTTGTGTAGCTCGTGTCGAGAGGAGCTCAAAACTGAAGTCGGATTTGAATTCTGATAGATGGATTTCTCACAATCGCAACTTTAAAAGGCGTAAGGATTTTCTCTCCCAAACCTCGACCTTATTCTGATTTTTCTGAGGAACAGACGCGTCATTCGAACCTATATATACTGCATGCAAATTCTGAAACGTGGCATTATTTTTCAAGCAAAACGCATGACCGCGGGTGCATTCATGACATGCACCGCGGGTGCGGTCGTGCAATGCCTATCCTGGCATTTCCCGAAAGCTCAGACCGCGGGTGCGGTCCTTCCAATACCGCGGGTGCGGTCCTGCTTCGCATAAATTTGCCAACTTTATGTCCATGCACCGCGGGTGCGGTCTTGGTTGCACCGCGGGTGCGGTGATGCTTCGGCCTCACCTTCAAAATTTCATAATTGCATGACCGCGGGTGCACTCCTGTTCTGGGCGCGGGTGCGGTCTTGCAAACCCTATTTTCTCATGTCTTCTCTGCCCTCATTGCATGTCATGCATTCTCATATCTTCCGAGTCTCACGTTAATGACGATTAATAATCTTGGCTTATCAATTCTCAAATTCTTGGGCATTACAATTGTGCTTGGTTTATCTGATTTTGATTGTATTATCGGTATCGATATGTTAACCAAGTACCGAGCTACAGTTGATTGTTTCCACAAGATTGTTCGATTCAGACCTGAGATGGCTGAGGAGTGGAAATTTTATGGTAAGGGTTCTCGTGCTAGAATTCCTTTGATATCTGCAATGAATATGACTCGACTATTGCAGAAAGGAGCGGATGGATTCCTAGGTATATTCAGTTGATTTACTGAATTCGAGCCCATCATTGGTGGAGTTGCCAGTGGTGTGTGAATTTGCTGATGTCTTTCCGGATGAGATTCCTGGATTGACTCCGATTCGAGAGATAGACTTCAGCATTGAGTTGATGCCAGGAACAGTTCCGATTTCGAGAGCTCCATACCGGATGGCACCTAACGAATTGAAAGAGTTGAAGGAACAGTTGGAGGATTTACTGGCCAAGGGGTATATCAGACCGAGTGTATCGCCTTGGGGTGTTCCAGTACTGTTCGTGAGGAAGAAAGACGGGTCGATGAGACTTTGTATCGATTATCGACAGCTAAACAAGGCAACGGTAAAGAATAAATATCCATTGCCTCGTATTGATGATTTGTTTGATCAGTTCCAGGGTTCATCTGTATATTCCAAGATCGACTTGAGATCTGGATACCATCAATTGAGAGTCAGGGACTCTGATATCTCAAAGACAGCATTCAGAACCAGGTATGGACACTATGAATTTATTGTCATGCCATTTGGTTTGACGAATGCACCGGCGGTATTTATGGGATTGATGAACCGCGTCTTTCAGAAATATTTGGATGATTTGTTATCATATTCATTGATGATATATTGATTTATTCAAAGAATATGATTGAGCATGCTAATCATCTAAGGACTGTGTTGGGAATTTTGAGGACGGAGAAACTGTATGCTAAATTGTCAAAATGCGAGTTCTGGTTGAAACAGGTGATATTTCTGGGTCATATTATATCCGGAGACGGTATATCAGTGGATCCCAGTAAGGTTGAGGCCGTGATTTCTTGGCCAAGACCGACATTTGTACCCGAAATTCGCAGTTTCATGGGTTTGGCAGGATATTATCGCCGATTCATTAAAGATTTTTCGAGTATTGCCAAACCGATTACGTAGTTAACTCAGAAGAATGCTCCGTTTGTTTGGTCAGAAGACTGTGAATCCAGTTTTCTGGAATTGAAAAAGAGATTGACCAGTGCGCCTGTGTTAACGATTCCTTCAGGTTTTGGTGACTTTGTTGTTTATTGTGATGCATCTCACCAAGGATTGGGTTGTGTTTTTATGCAGCGGGGGCATGTGATTGCTTATGCCTCAAGACAGCTGAAGCCCCATGAATCTCGATATCCAATTCATGATCTTGAATTGGCAGCCATAGTCTTTGCATTAAAGATATGGCGGCATTATTTGTACGGTGAGAAATTTGATATATATTCTGATCATAAAAGCTTGAAATATCTGTTTTCGCAATCAGAGCTGAATATGAGACAGCGGTGATGGCTGGATTTACTGAAAGACTTTGTTTGTGAAATCAAATATTATCCAGGGAAATCCAACGCAGCAACAGATGCGCTGAGTCGAAAGGTATGTGCACTATCCTTATCGACGATAGGTGTTTCGAATTTGATAGAAGACTGCTGTTTGTCTGGATTAGCTTTTGAAACAGATTGTCAGCCTCTGAGATTACGTACGATTCGAGCTGAACCAGAATTGATAGTGAAAATAAAAGAGGCACAGAAGGTTGATCAGAACATACAAAATTCGATTGCAATGGTCAGAGCTGGTCATCAATCGGAATATCAGGTTCGGAATAGTGTTTTGTATGTGAATAATCGTATTGTTGTGCCCAATGTTTCAGATTTCAGACAGCGAATACTGTCAGAAGCGCACAACAGTCGTTTTAGCATTCATCCTGGTGGCAGGAAAATGTACAATGATTTAAAGGCACAGTATTGGTGGAAACAAATGAAATCTGATGTTACTAAATTTGTAGCCAAGTGTCTGAATTGCCAACAGGTGAAGGCTGAAAGAAAGAAACCAGGAGGATTGTTGCAGAGTTTGTCCATTCCTGAATGGAAATGGGATCACATTTCCATGGATTTTGTGACACAATTACCAAGATCCTCCCGAGGTTGTGATGCGATTTGGGTCGTGATTGATCAATTGACCAAATCAGCATGCTTTATTCCATACAAAATGACGTACAGATACGATCAGATGGTCGATATCTATGTCCGGGAAGTAGTGAGATTGCACGGAGTGCCGAAGTCGATTGTTTCTGACCGTGATCCTCGGTTTACTTCGCACTTCTGGCAGAGTTTGCAGCAAGCTCTCGGTACAAAATTACATCTGAGTACCGCATATCATCCACAGACTGACGGACAGTCAGAGCGGACAATTCAGATATTGGAGGATATGATGAGAGCCATAGTACTTGATTTTAGCACTAGCTGGCAAGATGTGTTGCCACTTTGTGAGTTTTCGTACAACAACAGCTATCAAACGAGTATTGAGATTGCGCCTTTTGAAGCGTTGTACGGAAAGAAATGCAGATCCCCGCTTTATTGGGATGATATCTCTGAAGTTCCTGAAACTGGACCTGACATGATCAGAGATATGACTGAAAAAGTGAAACTTATTCAAAGAAAATGATGGCAGCTCAAGACCGACAAGCCAAATATGCCAACCTCAGACGACGACCGTTGGTATTTGAGGTGGGAGACCGAGTGTTCCTGAAGATTTCTCCTTTCAGAGGTGTTGTCAGATTTGGCAAGAAAGGGAAGTTGTCTCCACGATACGTCGGTCCATATGAGATCCTTGAAAAGATAGGAGATCGTGCCTATCGACTCGCCTTGCCGCCTTCATTATCAGGAATACATGATGTCTTTCATGTATCAATGCTGCGGAAGTATCTCCCTGATGATTCTCACGTGATTCAGCCAGATGAGACCGAGCTGGATGAGACATTGAGTTATGTCGAGAAACCGATTCGGATTATCGATCGTAAAGAAAAACAGCTCAGAACGAAGATGATTCCGTTGGTGAAAGTGCAATGGACTCGTCATGGCGTTGAAGAAGCTACGTGGGAGACTGAATCTGATATGAGACAAGAATTCCCAGCATTATTTCACTGATGTAAATTTCTTATACAGTTTTGTATATATATACTCCTTATTGATACGAATGAGATGCCTGTGATTTCGAGGACGAAATCATATCTTAGGGAGGGAGAAATGTAATGCCCGGAAATTTAATCCTAATAATCTGTAATTATTGAATTATAATTTGATATAATTATGAGAGGATTAATAGGGACGCGAAATAAGAATACGTGTGAAAATGTATGTGCGAGAGCCGAAGGTCTCGCGCATATGCGCGAAGAGTAGGCGCGCATATGCGCGAGTAAGACAGTAGCCCATGATGCAAGACAGTAGCATCGGCGCACATGCGCGACTTTATGCGCACACATGCGCGAGCAATCCAGAAAGGTTGGCGCACATGCGCCACTTGGATTCGCGCACATGCGCGACACAACCTTTTAGTTGTGATGAATTACTCGCGCATATGCGCCGATCAGGGGCGCGCATATGCGCGAGGCGAGGTGCCAGTCACGCGCCGAGACTTAATGTCTCGCGCATATGCGCCGATAGATGTCGCGCATATGCGCGAGACGTGCCAACGAAAGATGCGAGCCACGTTGCCGGATGCATGCGGGTGTATATATATATATACGTATGTATAACCGTATAATCCCTCAGAATATTAGAAAAGTTGGAGAAACTTTGTTAAAAATCCTTACGCCTTTTGTGGAAAATCCGTCCGTCTGATTTTGAATCCGACTTCGGTATTGAGTTCCTAGCAACGTAGGCTACAACTGGACGTAAGTTTTACTAAGTTTTGACATGCTTTGAAATTATGCTATTGTCGGAATTGAATGGAATTCATATATGATGTTCTTGACATGTTAGACATCGTAGAATCGAAATCAGATTGAGAAACGGACTGATTATGGAATTGTTATGAATTTTTAGAGTATATTGCTTTATACCAGACAGATTTGAATTGTGATTGGATTACGGATTGTATTGAATATGGGTTATGGATTATAACTGTGATCTGAGGATATTGTATTGACGGGGATATTGAAATTGTACCATTATGCCGTTGATTTTGAATTAAATCCAGATTGATCAGATTGTTATTGATTTGAAAGGTATATTGACATGAGATTATTGATATTGTCATTGCCAGACAGACTGTGAATTCAGGACTTTGACGAAAGGAAGGTATAAGTCAATGTGGTATTGGGAGATCGACTTGAGTCGGTTTAGACTTGAGTTTCCCTAAATCACATACTTTACTTTATTGCATTGATATTTGCATTGATTTGACTGATGTACTTATTCTCTTGAATTATAGATAGCAGGTATTAAACGAGTAATCTTGTGACAGAAGTGCCTGATAGTGGTGGGATCTCCACGGGCACATTGCACGATGTCACAAGATAGTGTAGAAATCTTGGGACGGAAGTGCCTGACAGTGGCGGGATCGCCACGGGCACATTGCACGGTGTCTCAAGATAGGATATTAGCGATAGAGCTACAGTCCATGACGGTTAGGTCAGGACACCGGATGTTTGGTTATATCGAGTAAATAGGATTGGAATTCTCCTATTACGGAATTCGATATAGGAACACCATATTTGGTTATATCGAGTAATGGAATGATTGTTCCTTCTATTACGGAATTCGATATAGGAATACCACATCTGGAAACCGGGATCCCTAGACTAGGATTGAGTCTAGTCTGAATGATAGAGTTATGATCATGTCGACAGTCTATGATTGATTATGTTTCAGATTTTGATACATATATCTGTTACCTGATTACATGCTTTATATTTGTTTATATGATTGCATGTTTCGTTGATTTATACTGGGATTTATTCTCACCGGAGTTATCCGGCTGTTGGCTTGTCTGTATGTGTACATGACAACAGGTGGGACAGGATCAGGGTCCAGGAGATGAGGAGAGATCGTGATTAGAGTGGAGACTACGGACTTTGATTATGATGTATAATAGGGTTTGAACACTTGACATTAGTTGTTAAACCTTAGTTTAGTTTGAATGCATGCAGTACAGGACTTGTATTGTATTTTATACTGATATGTATATTAGTTCGATTTCACTACGTTCTGCATTTTTAAAAAAAATTAGACCCTGTTTTATAATTGATTAATTAGTCCCAATAATGATTAAGAACTTGATTAGCGTCCGGGTCCCCACATCCGTGCTCGGGTCCGTGTAGACACTGGAATTCTTCATCCTCGGCTGTAAAGGGCACGGACCCCGTGTGCAGTTCTGCGTACACGTCCGTGGAGTCTTGGCCATCTCCAACAATGCTTGAATGATATTCCTTTGGCTTCCTGACGTACTCCCATGCATCACGAGCCCTTCATGCTTGCTCATGACTCCCTGTAGTGCCTCCTTTAACTTCTTTAGGCGTCCTCTCGTGACTGGTCCCTCCGGTAACTGCAAAGGATCTCATGCCTTTCTTGAAGCTTGACCACCCGTGTTCGCATCAATTTTCCTTACCTTGTTTTTACTTGATGATGTAGGGGAATATTTCAATGAATGCCACCTACTTGGCATGCCGCTTGTTCAACTTCTGCTGCCCCTTAAGGTTCTTAAGAGACTCATGATCCGTGTGAATCACAAACTCCTTAGGCCTCAAGTAGTGCTGCCACGTCTCTAGAGTCCTCACAAGTGCGTAGAACTCCTTATCATACGTGGGATAGTTTAGGGCGGCTCCTTTGAGCTTCTCGCTAAAGTACGCCACTGGCCGTCCTCCTTGTATCAAAACTCCGCCAATACCTACACCTGACGCATCACATTCAATTTCAAGGTGTTAGAAAAATCAGGTAAAACAAGTAAAGGAGCATTAATTAATTTTTGCTTGATAATATTAAAGGACTTCTCTTGCTCCACGCCCCAATGGAATGGAACGTTCTTCTTGATTAACGTCGTCATCGGTGCTACCAATGTGCTAAAATCCTTTACAAACCTCCTATAGAAGCTTGCAAGTCCATGGAAACTTCGGACTTGACCAACAGTAGTAGGTGATGGCCAATCTCGAATAGCACTTACCTGGTCTTCATCCACTTGTATCCCCTGTGAGCTTACCACAAAACCAAGAAAGACAAGTTTTCTTGTACAAAAATCACATTTCTTTAAGTTAGCATATAGATTTTCAGTCCTTAGTGTGATTAGCACAAGTTTCAAGTGATCATCATGCTCATCCAAGTCTTTGCTATATACTAGGATATCATCAAAGTAAACAACAACAAATTTTCCTATGTATGCACGCAAGAAATGGTTCATTAACCTCATAAAGGTGCTAGTAGCGTTAGTTAAGCCAAAAGGCATGACCATCCACTCATATAACCCGTACTTGGTTTTAAAAGTCGTTTTCCACTCATCACCTTCCCTCATCCTAATTTGGTGATAACCACTCTTCAAATCAATTTTGCTAAATATACAAGCACCATGCAATTCATCTAACATATCATCTAGTCTAGGTATGGGATGCCTATACTTGATGGTTATATTATTAATTTCCCTACAATCTACACACATACGCCATGAGCCATCTTTCTTAGGAACTAATAAAACAGGTACGGCACAAGGTGACATGGACTCACGCACAAAACCCCTATCTAAAAACTCACTTACCTACCGTTGAAGCTCCTTAGTCTCCTCCGGATTGCTTCTATAAGCTGGACGATTTGGCAGTGCACTCCCGGGTACCAAATCAATTTGGTGTTCAATCCCCCTCAATGGTGGTAGCCCTTGAGGTAGATCCTCCGGAAATATATCATCAAATTCCTGCACAAGTGAAACAACAATGCCCGGAAGGGACCCGGCTATATCACTTGTGTTTAGGAGGATCTCCTTATAAACAATTAACACAAGTGGTTCATGTGTGTGCAACAATTGTTTCTACTCACCTTTTTGGGTCATATATGATTTCTTTTTGGCCTCTTTCCTCTCAATTTCTTTTCCCTCAATTTCTTTCCTCTCATTTTTCCTTTGTATGGTTATCTCACTCTTTTTATCACTCTTTTTTCTGCCATTTCATTTTTATTTTCAAAGGCCACCTCACTTTTTTGTCACTCTTTTTTCCGGCCTCATCTCTCTTTTTCTTTTTTAATTGGTCCTTCAACACTTTCTTTGGGGACAAAAGAAGCAACACAATGGATTCCTTCTTCAATACAAATGAGTACTTATTCTTGAACCCATCATGTGTTACCCGCCTATCATATTGCCAAGGTCTACCCAACAAGATATGACATGCATGCATGGGTACCACATCACACAAGACCTCATCCACATACTTCTCAATAGAAAATGACACCAAAACTTGTTTGTTCACCTTCACCTCCGCACAATCATTCAACCATTGAAGTCTATATGGTTGAGGATGCTTTAATGTAGGTAAACCCAATTTTTCGACCATCTCACTACTAGCCACATTGGTACAACACCTCCCATCTATAATTAGATTGTAAACTTTGATTTACAAAACACCTAGTGTGGAACAAGTTCTTCCTTTGGTTAGTATCCTCCGCCTTGACTTGGGCACTCATGATTTGCCTAGTCACTAATGCTTCACCTACAACCGCCTCATATCCCTCATCAGGATCCTCTAATGCAGGCATCTCATCATCATCATCACCCTCACTATGTGACTCATACTCGCCATAGTCATTTAAAATCATTACCCTTTTATTAGGACATTCACTAGCAATATAACCCAACCCTTGACACCTAAAACATCTAGTATCTCTAGCTCGAGTAAGAGGAGTTTCAGATTTACCTTGCACTCCTTGTTTAGGCACCTCTTGTTTGGTCTCAACCTTGGGCTTGGTCACCAGCTTACTTTCATCACGTTTTGCCCCATTTGGTCGCCAAGAAGTTGACGAACTGCCACTTTGATTGGTGCGGCCAACTCCTTGTCTCTTGAGTTGTTGCTCCACTTTTACGGCCATTTGCACCATCTCGTCTAGATCCAAGTAGTGCCTAAGCTCCACTTGATCTTGTATCTCCCTGTTCAAACCTCAAAGAAAACGTGCCATGGTCGCCTCACTATCCTCCACAATATTTGCCCTAATCATGACTACTTCCATCTCCTTATAGTAGTCCTCCAAACTTTTCAACCCTTGCCTAAAGGTTTGTAGCCTCTTAAACATCTTCCTATAATAGTGATTGGGCACAAACCTCTTCCTCATTACCCTCTTCATCTCATCCCAAGATTCAATAGGTCTCTCATTATACCTCCTTCTAGTGGTCACTAGTTGATCCCACCAAATGAGAGCATAGTCTAAGAATTCAACCACCGCCAACCTCACCTTCTTTTGTTCGGAGTAGTGGTGACATTCAAATACGAACTCTACCCTCTTTTCCCATTCTACGTACGCCTCCGGGTCAGATTTCCCATGGAATGATGGAGTTTTCATCTTAATACTACCCATGTTAACATCTTCCCTATTCCCATCATATCTACCCCGTACGGCTTCTCTTTTTCCTCTACCGAATCCACTACCTCTTCCATTCCTACCCCAATTTTCATTTTGACTCTCCTCGTCTCCTCCCAAATCATACTCCTCATCCTCTCTACCCAAATCCTTAGGTTTGGATTTACTCCCACTAGTACTAACTTCAAGCTTATCCAACCTCTCATGTAAGGGCTCTAATTCATTCCTCATCATCCTACTAAAATGCCCAAACAAAGCCTCCATTTGAACCTTAGACAACCCCGGGTTAGAACTATCTCCTACCTCCCTCTCTATTTAATTTCAAATTTGTACATGCAAGAAAACGTTAGTAGAAAATAAAAATGATCCTCACCCAAATGCTCACGGTCACTCCAAAGAAATTCACTCGTCTTTTCTCTCAATTTTTCGCTCACAATAAATACTCATCGTTCACTTTAAAGAAATTCACTCGCACTCAAGTAATGTCACTCAAATTCGAGAGTTCTCTCAAGGTGCTCAAGCTTTCTATTTGTATATCAAACAATCAAGTTTCAACTTGTGAACAATTGTGACCGACTCACTTGGACTGCGTAGACAAGAAATTCGAAGGTATATATTTTTTTTTGACCGTGAGAGGCAATTGAATATGACTCTCTAAAAGAAATTGAACAAGATACCAAAAAGAAATAATGGTGAATTTTCGGAATTTTTGTACTCTTTTTTTTTTGGCTGAGTATATCTCGAAAATCACCAAAAAAAATAAAAATCAAACTGTTCTCCGAGAATCACAGATTCACGAAGGACGAAGAACGATAAACGAAAACAGATCTGGAAACGAGCGAAGAAATAAACTGACGCGATCCCGCCCACGAGATCTTTGATTTGTCCCGATCTTTGAAACAAGTAATTGATAGGTGTGATAATCGCCTCTAGATCATGCGGTCTAGCAACAACTAATCAACGGTAGAAACAATCGCGTTCAAGAGAACCACCAAAGAACTCGTCCTTGGCAACCCTCGTGATATTCGATTAACAAACGCCACAAAAGATAAATCTTTTGATAAGTTTGATTTGATACGACGCAAAAGTTGTAACGGAAACTTAAGCTTGTTTTTTAGAGAATTCTCCAAGAAAGTTTTTTATAAACTCAATCAATAATTCAAAAAGTTGTATCTCTTCCATCAATAAATTCGTCCATATATTGACTACAAATCAAAAGGATATGATAAATCTAGTTACCAAACTAATTAAAACACTAAATTAGGTAAGTAGGAATTTTTTTCGCAGGCGGCGCGCTCGGGCGCGAGTTTTCTACCGCTCGGGCGCGGTGCCTTCTGGACTGTTCGCGCTCGGGCGATAATGTTTTACCGCTCGGGCGCGGATGGTTCTGGAGTTCACTTCTCGCACAGTAGGTTTGGCGCTCGGGCGATAATGTTTTACCGCTCGGGCGCGAAGCGTTTAACCTTCATGCTCATTTAACACTTCCACAATGATCTTATGGCCTTCATGCTCACTCCCATGCATCACGACTCCTTCCAGGCTTGGAACCTTGCTTGCAAGCTCTCCTCGATCGCTCATGCATTCATGCAATGCCTCCTTGAACATCCTCCCAATCCATTGAACGCCATGCCCGGCCAGATTCGTATCATAAACAGATCTGAAAATTGAATAACAAGATACTTACTTGAATTCAATTGTGGGGACCCGAACCTAATTCAACACTTAATTGTTATTAAGATCAAAGTTAACAACTAAGTAATAGTGGGACATAAATTTTTTTTTAATATACAAGTGCGGAAACGTAAGATAATAATTCTGATACACGTGTCAGTGTAATAGTACAAATCTTGCACAACATTTAATTAACTTAATTAAAGTTTAGTCGCTATGTCAAGTACTGAAAATCACTCTACTCTAAGTCCGGATCTCCACGCTAATCCTGAATCTCTCATTCTGTTCCTGATCCTGATCCTGCCCCACCTGTTGTCATGCACACATACAAAACAAGATAACAGCCGGATAGCTCCGGTGAGAAATACATCCCAGTATAAGGGAGAAAATTGAATTCTTGTTTCCAGTAGTATCGCTGCATGGTCTGATATAGGTGCCACAAGTGTACTTAGTAGACCTTTAGAGAACATAGCTAAAAGACACCAATGCTCTATCCAGGCGTTCGATCTTCAACCATATTCGCTTTTCCACGACCATGCTCACAGGTTAATTGGTGCCCAATTATAGGGAGATCTTGCAGATTGCATTCCATTATTGTCTCACGAAAACCCTGGATCATCCAGTTTGGGCGATCTAATCTTCCCCTCTTGTCCAGGGGTGAGAGGAGATCATTAAAGTCTCCTACACAACACTACGGGAGGTCAGAAGCATAGTTTAGTTGTCTCAGTAAAGCCCATGAGTCTTGCCTTCTACTAGTCTCTGGAAAACCATAGAATCCAGTAAATCTCCACACATGATTCAAGTTGTCAGTTATAGTAGCATCAATATGAATACGGGAGTAATCGGTTACATGGCAAAATTTGGTATTACGCCACAAAATATTGATTCTGCCACTTCTTCCTTCCTGATCGACCACAAAAGCACCATCAAATTTTAGTTTGATACGTATTTGTTCAACTTTGTTTGTTTGAGCAAGAGTTTCAAAAAGGAATATCGCATCAGGCTTGTGAGCACGTACAAGCTCAAACACTGAGGGAATTGCTCGAGGGTGGCCCAACCCTCGGCAATTCCAACTTAGGACGATCATTGTTCTTGGAAGGCCTGAAGACCAGGGCTTGCCAAGGCATACAAGTTTTTTGGATCAACACCCCTATCAATATCTTGTTGGGCCTCATTACCTTTTGGAAATTGGCCCACCTCCAAAGACAGCTCAGAACCATTTGTCCCTACTTTTCCACGTTTTCTGTTGCCGGATATTTCTGCCAACTCAGTGTCCATATCTTTAAGGATCAGATTAGGGAAGTGCTGGATTTTAGGAGCCATATTTTTCTTATTTCTCTACGTGATCATCCAATCATCAGTGGAAATCATGGAAATTGAAAATGATCCCGATGCGCCTTGAGAATTTTGCTCAGCCGTAAAAAGACCAGTCTCCACCGGAGCCCCAACATTTACACGATCATGCACCTGTTCAGCATGTTCATCCATACTTGTAAACACATTTGGATCATCACGGAGCCATCGGCTATCCTCATGAACTCCTGTTCGGCGCAAGGGAGCCCTCAACCAAGCACCCCACTCTTTTCTTGTATCCGTTCCTACCCACGCACCCGGTTTATTACAGAAGCTTTCTGAATGGCCAAGAATTCCACATTCAAAACAAAAAGTAGTAATTCTCTCATACCTGAATTGGGCCAGACCAGTGTCACCTCCTGGTTTCTTTATTTTCTTTGCACGTTTGAGGGGAAGACGCACATCAGGTAAGACACGGATTCACAAGTAAGAATTCTAAATGGAGGCATTTCTAGCATCAAATTCCATGAAACTTCTGACAAAGTCACCCATCATTTTGCCGACTCTTTCAATCATAAGACAAATCGGGAGATCATGTATCCACACCCAAAATGGAACATGGAACAGTGGCACAGTAAATGGTATGTCACCCGTTGCAAGTTTTCCGAGAATTAAAAAATTATTATCAAACGACCACGGCCCACCCTCAATAATCCTTTGTAAATGAGCTTCATGGTAGAATTGGAACAAAAATAGATTTGATCCAAGGTCTTTAACAGACAAACCTTTGCTAGGTCTCCATATGGGCTTTCACTGCTCCAAAATTTACCAATCGATCCATCAGAAATCTCCCTACTAGGGCTAACTCCACAGGTCTCCACACTTGCATTTGATTCGGTTTCACAGTCAAACAATTCCTTTGCTTCTAAAGAGTGTGATAATTCATGTAATTGGTCCTCACTCATCGATACCCGCCATAGTGTTTCAGTGAGAAACAAGATGGATATTTAACAAAAGATAGATACGTACAAGTGAGAGGAAGACAATAAACAAAGAGCTTAAACTAATCCACCATCAACAAGGGGAAGAAAAGATCTCATTAGAGAGAGAAAAGGACATCACAAGAATTGCCCTGGATCTTTTTCCTTAAATAGATATCTGTAAAATATGAGAACAAGAGTTTCATTTCTAGAAATTAAACTCTTTTAAATAAAAATTTTGTATCTCAAACTTAATATAGATCTTAATATAAATATAAATAATCTAAAAATACAAATATCTATATTTTTATAAACAATATTATTAAAAAAATATAAATAAAAAAATATAATAATGGAATAAATTATTCCTTTCAACAAACTAATTGAACAGAATTTTCGGTCATCGGTTTTTAAAGGTGAAATAATTCCTCTATTTTTTTTTTTGTCTGCATCATTTGCTTATCATAAATAGTTTAATTTAATAAGGTAAGGATCAAGTTTTCTTCCTCTAGAAGCACGACGACAATTTGGACTCATACTCTCGATTTCGTGGTTTTCGAAACAGGATAAAAGCATGCATACACAAAGTTTGGAATGGTCGATTTCGTGGTTTTCGAAACAGGATAAAAGCACGCATACACAAAGTTTGGAATGGAGATCGAGAGAAAGATAGGATGAGTGGAGCAGGAAAAGTTGTGTGCGTGACTGGAGCATCGAGCTACATAGCCTCATGGCTGGTTAAGCTTCTGCTTCTGCGGGGTTACACTTTCAAAGCCACAGTTAGAAACCTCAATCAGTAATCTCTATTTATGTTCGTGTGATTACTTTTGTGGGTTTGGATTGATTGATTTCTTGATAATCTTAGAGTTGTTGGTTGTTGGATCCAACATTGATGCTTCGAAACCATGGTGGGCCACAGAATCAAGAAATTTATTTACTGTTTTATATGTTAAGACTTGTGGGGATCCGGACGCTAATCATCTTCTTAATCATCTCGGGGATTTAATTTTCAATTAAGATAAAACAGGGTCTAAAAATTTTTCTTTTTAAAATATAACTGCGGAAGGTAATGGAATCTAAACAATATACATCTCTGTATACAACTACAGTTCAGTAGAAAAATACAATACTGTACAACCTAAGTCTAAGGTTCAATTACTAAATTCAAGTAATAAACCAAATCTACAGTAAGTCCGGAATCACCACGCTAACTCGTCTTCTCTCATCGTCATCTCGACCCTGATCCAGCCCCACCTGTTGTCATGCACACATACAAAACAAGACAACAGCCGGATAACTCCGGTGAGAATAACTCCCAGTATAAAACATGGTAAGCATGTATAGAAACAATCTAAATCATAAAGCATGCTATCATGCAAAAGTAATAGATTTCATAATCTATGAAATCAAATCAGAATAAGCATGCAACTCAATTCAGATAAACATGCAATTTAAATCAATTCATATAAACATGCTATCATGACTGAAAGCAATAACCATGGGTTTCATAATCTATGAAACCACATTTCTGAACACATGCAGTTCTAGTCAAATCATGTCTAGACTCGACTCGACTATAACTCTAGGGATCCCGTTGTGAATAAGACGGCACTGTCTGTCACCTACCCTCCCAATCGAGGTGCTGTCCGTCTTATTCCTAGACTTCGGCCTGATCTGTATCCACGTCTACAATAGGGGCGGTGATCTTCCCCTAAGCTGTGATATCGCCGAACATCTAGAAGTCTGGATGATCTCGCAGACTTTCCTATCTTAATGCATGAATACAAAATCTGTAAACCAAGCATAATAAGATAAAACATAAACAAGAATATAGTATGTGATTTATTGGGCAACTCAAGGATGATCTCGATTGAGTTGTTTCTTCCCGAATATCACATGAATTATACCTTTGTCGTCCCGGTCTGACGAAGATGATGATCTGTATTCAACTCTGTCCATATCAATCTGAAAAGACAATATCGAATACGCTGTATCAGTAAATAACTCAATTCACAATCTGTTCTGATCAATACTCAAATCAGTATACAATCTGATCAATGTCTGAACAAGATACAATCTGAGTCATATCAATAATATCACAATCTAATCAAAATCATATCTGAATCTGATCAATCTAACTCAACTGATGTTTCGACGACATAATAATACAATCTGAATAATCCCGTCAATCTGAACATCGCAAATATAATACTGAACTCATAATCAGTATCAATACAATCATACTCTGAATACTAACACAATTCTGATATAGAATCTCAGTCAATATCTTTCAAAAATCATAACAATTACAGAAACAATCTGTTCTTTAATCTGACTTCAATTATACGATATCTACGGTAGTAGAAACACTATATCTGGATCACATGCAATTCTAGCAACATCATATTTTCAAAACATCTCAAAACGTAACAAAACTTACGTCCTTGTATAGCTCGTGTCACGAGGGGAACGATACTACTTTCGGATTCGAATTCTGATAGACGGATCTTCCACAATCGCAAATCAAAAAGGCGTAAGGATTTTCTATCAAAATCTCGACCTCCTTTTCTGAAATTCTGAGGGAAAACGTGTCAACCATCTATATATATATTGCATGCGAAGTCTGAAACGTGGCATCATTTTTCATGCTACACGCATGACCGCGGGTGCGGTAGTGCTAGGAGCGCGGGTGCGCTCAAGCGGTGATCTACATCCAAAGTGTTCGAAGCAAAGACCGCGGGTGCGGTGTTAACCTTACCGCGGGTGCGGTGTCTGCACCGCGGGTGCGCTCTCGCTAATACCGCGGGTGCGGTGTGGCTACGGGATTTGCACTCCATTTTCTGCACATGCACCGCGGGGGCGGTCATGCTAGCACCGCGGGTGCGGTTGTGCAAACTTCTAAATTCTAGTTTTCTGATCATGCCACACCTGATTTCTCAAGTCTTTCCTTCCCTCATTGCATGTCATGCATTCTCATATCTTCCGAGTCTCTCATTAATGAAGATTAATAATCTTGGTTTAACAATTCTATAATTCTCGGGCATTACATTTCTCCCCCTCTTAGATCTGAGTTCGTCCCCGAACTCTCAAGTAATCAATTTAGCTGTACGAGAAGAAATGTATACTAGAGTTCAATTCGAACTCAACTCTCTGATTCCAGTCTGGAATAAGAATTCATGAAGTATCCTATCATAATACTTCTTAAACTAACTCTGACAGAATCAATCTTGCCATGCTGGTTATACAACATCTGTATAAACCAATCTACAGCTTATCACATATCCGTATCTTCAGCTGTTATCACCTCTGTTTATTTCAAACAAAGACATATACAATCTTCGACCCCAAATACCAATCATCATCATCCGATGTTGGTTTATAACATCTATTCATGCTAAACTATCTGGATAACTAGTGCTAACATCCAGCACTAAAGTTCTACCAATATTTGCCAATATCTGATTATTACACCCTGACTATCTGTCAATGTCTCTGACTACCTGCCAATCTGTAATAAATCTGCACAAGAGAGCTTATGATAGAGTCTATCACAAGTACAACTCCATCAAAACCACAATCTGATATCATCTAATTCAATATTCTAATCCATCTGATTATTTATTTGACATCGATCTATGTCATCTAGTTCTGTTTGTACGTAATCTGGTACAAACTGATAGATATAGATTGAGAAATCTGTCAATCATAATCATATCATATCAAAATCTAAAGAAAATGGCTGTAATGTCATTACGAAAACCATAGAAATGTACTCCCATTTCTATTCAGAAATATACATATTCTGTAACAAATCTTCTGATTTCTATCTTTCTGTTTTCTTCTGTTAGCAATTCAGACCTATCAGTACAATTTCTGCCAATATTTCTGTACAATTTCTGTCATAAATGATCTAATCTGTTTATATTACAACTATCTGTTATCCGAATGAAAACTGAATCCATCACTGTGCATATCTGACACCATTTGTGATATCTGATTCGAACTATTCGGTATAAACAATCAGTTAATAATATAAAATAAAGAAGAAATACCTACCTGGTATTCGGCTCTGATTATAAATATCAAATCTGTTATACAATTCTGAAACATTCTGATATCATAAGATAATCAATCTTATACAAACACAAATCACATATCGGTTGCCCTCATCGAAACTCTGTTCTGATTATCGAAATACAATTCTGAGCATTCTGATCACATTTCTGAACTGTTGCAACTCTCAACTGTTTACAATATTCTGTATCAAACATACATGTAAACCACAGTAATATCAATCAGATTCGAGATAAAACAGCCTATACAGATCTAGTGAGTTTAAGAAAACTCATAGAACAACGATTGCTGGCAATACTGATAATTCTGACTACTGATCAATCTTCACAGTGCCCAAATCATCTGCCATATCTCATCTGCAATAGAATATGCTCCCAAACAATATAAGATGTCTCAAATACTGATTTAGAGCAATCACGATACGCAAGCAGATATAACATAATAAAAGAATAAGAGAATAAGAAAATCTGTAAAACTCAGCAATTCTGACTTTCTGACATTTCTGCTAA
Source organism: Primulina eburnea (assembly GCF_022965805.1). Classification (NCBI taxonomy): domain Eukaryota; kingdom Viridiplantae; phylum Streptophyta; class Magnoliopsida; order Lamiales; family Gesneriaceae; genus Primulina; species Primulina eburnea. The sequence goes on from NC_133114.1 coordinate 8,009,241, forward strand.
TTCTGATATATCTGTTACCTGTGTCGTTTACAGTCGCTGATTTCTGTCTCAACTGTGCAAATAAATCGGTATACAAACTGCAGATATCACATATTCTGAATACAATCTGTTTCAATTATGATTCATACCTGACTAATTTCTGTATATAATAATCACGGTTCTCTGAATATTCAACAAAATCTTCAGGTATTCGATTTGATCAATCGAATACTGCAATTATATCAAATCTCATAGAGACAATGAGCATAAAATCATCAGAACATATCTGAAGATACTGACACATACCAAAGAGAAAAACTAAATCAGATGTAACTCCTGGTCGGTACTCTTCTACTGATCTTTTAAGTCATTCTGTATCATTCCGTACATTCAATATCATTCTGTACTGAATTCTAATACAACACTAAATATCTGATCTGAATTCAATTCTGAAATCTATCTTTCTGATATTAAGTAACTCTGAAATCTTATCTAATAACATCAGTCAACTCATACATCATTGACATATCTGTCAATGTTAGGCTCGATTTCAGTAGATCTACTGAATACATAAGGATACTATCTGTTCCTTTCTGTATCAATCGAGTCATAGACAACACAGATATCAAAGGAATTTGAGATCTAGAATCCTTACTGTGAAATCTCTACTCATCAACCATATCTGGTCTGAATCTTATACTCGAGTTTTGTACTTGTTTAGCATACTATTATCAATAATGCAATCCAATCAGCAACACAAGTACATAAACATTACAATCATACAGACCCAACGGATAATGCATATCTCCATGCAACTCATTCAAGGATAATCTTAAGGAATGCAGTAGTATATATCAATACATATGCAATTTAATTATAAAGAATAGTACCTGTTGTGAATTCTAGATCTGTGTTTTCTTTTGAACTTTGTTCCCTACAATCTTCGGGAACGCTTCTGGGGACAGACTTTAGCAAAGTGTCCCGGCTGTCCACAATTATTGCATCTACCAGTCACTCCCTGGCACTGTTCGGTGGAATGTCTCCCTCCGCAACTCCTGCAATACACTCCAGTATAGCTCGGACTAGAGCTACTGGAACTCGAGGAATCACCCCCTAACTTCTTGAATGGCTTCTTGCGGGCTTTCAGCAAATCTTGCTTCCCAACCGTACTGCCGTGATCATATCGGAGAGGGGATTGCTGTGTCTGGGGTTGCTTCACACACAACCTTGTCAATTGTCTAATCAGACTTGCCTCAGCTCTCTTTGCTCTACTTAGGATGTCAGCAAAATGGTAAGGTCGCTGCAAATTCATAAATGCAACTACCTCCGAGTTCAACCCTCTGATGAACTGATTCACTATAGCTTCATCATTTCCAGCTATCTGAGGAGCAAAGTGCAGTAGAGTAGAGAATTTGGCGGTATATTCATCAATATTCAACTGCCCTTGGCTCAAATTCTCAAACTCTGCTTTTTTGTCCTCTCGGTACGAGGCTGAGAAGAATCGTCGATAGAATTCAGTTCTGAATATTTCCCACGAAATCATTGTACCTCTCTCTGCCCACATTCTTCTACTTGAAATCCACCAACTCCTGGCGACTTCTCGTAACTGGTAAGGCACCATTTTAACCCTCTGTTCATCTGTACAATCAAGTAAATCAAACAAGATTTCTATATCATCAAACCAGTTCTGACAATCTTCAGATGTCTCGGTACCACTCAAAGTCGGCGGCTGTAATAATTCAAATTCTTTCATCTTTTCTTCTAGCTGAGCTTCTGATGCATCTCTCTCTTCTGACGAAGTACTACCCCTTTCTGGAAATCTCCGAGGCGGTATATCTGAATATCAAACAATTCAATATACAGTCTGTATAATCTGTCTCAGCCCTCCTCTGATCATATACCTCTGATTCAGACTCGGTTCTGATTCAGGCTTAGTAATTACATGCTATAATCAACTCAGATAACAAACAACATGTAATAGGGAAAGCAATAAATCATGCTAGCACACAATGTCAATCAACATTATAATCAATCTCATGCTAGCACACATGCAAGGAAAGAAAATTCAATCTACCCCGTTCATCTCTTCTATCTCAATCTAAGTCAGTCTAAAAGATCTATCAGTTCTTACTATCTCAATCTAAAGGATCTATCTCTAAAAGATCTATCGCTAAAGGAACTATCAGCTCTGATACCACCTGTTGTGGGGACCCGGACGCTAATCATCTTCTTAATCATCTCGGGGATTTAATTTTCAATTAAGATAAAACAGGGTCTAAAAATTTTTCTTTTTAAAATATAACTGCGGAAGGTAATGGAATCTAAACAATATACATCTCTGTATACAACTACAGTTCAGTAGAAAAATACAATACTGTACAACCTAAGTCTAAGGTTCAATTACTAAATTCAAGTAATAAACCAAATCTACAGTAAGTCCGGAATCACCACGCTAACTCGTCTTCTCTCATCGTCATCTCGACCCTGATCCAGCCCCACCTGTTGTCATGCACACATACAAAACAAGACAACAGCCGGATAACTCCGGTGAGAATAACTCCCAGTATAAAACATGGTAAGCATGTATAGAAACAATCTAAATCATAAAGCATGCTATCATGCAAAAGTAATAGATTTCATAATCTATGAAATCAAATCAGAATAAGCATGCAACTCAATTCAGATAAACATGCAATTTAAATCAATTCATATAAACATGCTATCATGACTGAAAGCAATAACCATGGGTTTCATAATCTATGAAACCACATTTCTGAACACATGCAGTTCTAGTCAAATCATGTCTAGACTCGACTCGACTATAACTCTAGGGATCCCGTTGTGAATAAGACGGCACTGTCTGTCACCTACCCTCCCAATCGAGGTGCTGTCCGTCTTATTCCTAGACTTCGGCCTGATCTGTATCCACGTCTACAATAGGGGCGGTGATCTTCCCCTAAGCTGTGATATCGCCGAACATCTAGAAGTCTGGATGATCTCGCAGACTTTCCTATCTTAATGCATGAATACAAAATCTGTAAACCAAGCATAATAAGATAAAACATAAACAAGAATATAGTATGTGATTTATTGGGCAACTCAAGGATGATCTCGATTGAGTTGTTTCTTCCCGAATATCACATGAATTATACCTTTGTCGTCCCGGTCTGACGAAGATGATGATCTGTATTCAACTCTGTCCATATCAATCTGAAAAGACAATATCGAATACGCTGTATCAGTAAATAACTCAATTCACAATCTGTTCTGATCAATACTCAAATCAGTATACAATCTGATCAATGTCTGAACAAGATACAATCTGAGTCATATCAATAATATCACAATCTAATCAAAATCATATCTGAATCTGATCAATCTAACTCAACTGATGTTTCGACGACATAATAATACAATCTGAATAATCCCGTCAATCTGAACATCGCAAATATAATACTGAACTCATAATCAGTATCAATACAATCATACTCTGAATACTAACACAATTCTGATATAGAATCTCAGTCAATATCTTTCAAAAATCATAACAATTACAGAAACAATCTGTTCTTTAATCTGACTTCAATTATACGATATCTACGGTAGTAGAAACACTATATCTGGATCACATGCAATTCTAGCAACATCATATTTTCAAAACATCTCAAAACGTAACAAAACTTATGTAGAACCCGATTTCAGTACACGTATAACCCATGCATTTATTTAAATTATTAAAGCATTTAATTAATTTTAAAGAAGTTTAGTCATGCATATTATTTAAATGCATTATTTTTAATTTAATTACGTTTATGCAATGCACGTTAAAATATATTTTTCGAGTTTCATGTTTCAGGCGATTATTCGAGGCGGGATTGAGGAAAAGACCTGGGGACGATTTTTGGCAATTTTAAAAGTGGTATTTTATTTTTAGTTGAGTTTGGGGGTATTTTAAATAATTTAGTGAGTTTTAGTATTTTGAGCCTAAACATTTAATTAGTGATTTTTAAACTTTTAAAGTCTAGTATGGTGTGTGAAATTTTAACTAAAGAGCTTTATTTAAAAGTTAAGTGTGAGTTAGTGTTTTGGATTAGTAGACTATTATTTTAATTAAACAAAAGTTAGTCTCCTAATATTTTAAAACACACGCTACACACACAAATTACACACTTTTACACACACCTGTAGCGCACAAAACACACACACAAGTCTCAATTCAAGTTTCATTATTTTGAGAGAAAGAAAACCTAGGGTTCTTAGCCTAGAGCAGCCGCCCCCTTCCCCCTCAAATTCCAGCAGATTTCGGTCAATATTATTGCAATAAAACGGTGCCACGTTCGTCCCGGATCAAGCCCCTCTCTATCTCCGCTTCGGTGACGCCGTTTCGGTAACGTTTGATATCATAAGGCACGTATATTCTGTTCTTGCTGTATCGATCAAGTCATATTATGTGTTGCGTTGATTTTTATGCGTAAAAGTTATGTATCATGTTAGTAGTTTGAGCGGATTATAGATCGGATCAATTTCGAGGGTAAAATTTTAGATCTAAAACTCGTTTTTGCTGTCTTTTCAAATACTGCGAATTTTCTGTTCATGTTTTGGGAAAACTTTCAACGGCAAAAACGTAGAACTTTTCGATACCTTCGATTTGATATAAAGTACGAGATTTTTGGACGAAAAATGAGAGAGTTATGATATTTTTCGTGTGACTGCTCAAACTGTAATTTTAAGAAAAGTTTTGTATCATTGTATTTTTGAAGTTTTATGTTGCAGGCTTCGTTGGAAATCGACGGGCGATCGTTGCTGCGTATAAGTATGTTAGTATTGAGGTTTGTTGTATTTTTCATGGTTTTCGTTGGACGTCGTTAGGCGTTTGAATCGGTTTAAAGTCGTAGGAAATCGATTGATGTCAATTGCATAATTGGTGTTGCATTGTGTTGTATAGTGGGCGTCGTATTTTTGAGGTGTTTGTATAAGTTTGATGCAATGTTATAGTGTCCTAAGAAGGGTCTTAAAGTGTTGAACCATTATATTCAAGTGTCAACTTGGGTGTGTAGACAGTGTATAAGATTTCTCGCAGGTTTCGACGTACAGTGGCCACACGGACCCGGACACGGACCTGAGCACGGGGTCCGTGCCGTTACTTTTCACTTAGTGCGTCTAGGCAGTACGTACACGGACCCCCACCCGGACCCTCTCACGGGGTCCGTGTCTTCATGTTTCAGTCGATGCCTTCTTCCAGAGCCTACACGGACCCCCATCCGGACCCAAGCACGGGGTCCGTGCCCCTTCTTGTTCACGGCACGTATGATACAGTAGGTAGACGGACCAGTACACGGACCCGGGCTAGGGGTCCGTGTACACACTGTTTGGGGAGAATATTATTTTTGGTTCCAAGGTTTGATGTCATGGGTTAGTGCAAGGATTGTTAAGGTCATGTCATGGGAGATTATAGAAGGTCCTAAGATATGATGGAGCTCGAGAGTAAGCATCATTTCTCTACGTTTAAGTTATGCAAGTTAAGATTGAAATTCATGTTAGTATGTCGCAGCGACGGCCCCAGTCGAAGTCCAACGAATCCCACAGCGCCAAGTAAGTATGTATGACGTGCAAGAAAGTATTTTAAGCTTTGAGGTATGCTAATTGTCTTGTGACCAACGAAAGTTAAGGATTGGAAAGCGTTAAATCATGAACGGGGACCAATCCGCCCGTTAAATTATGAACGGGTTAGATCGTGGTTGTGAAGCGTTAAATTATGAACGTGGATCAACTGGCCTGTTAAATCATGAACAGGGATCTTACGTATGCGACAGTGGATACGTCCCTGTCAGCCCAGTACTGTGGTGAGTCTGATCAGGCGTTTATCATGTTAAGGGTCACTTGCTTTGAAACATCCTCCACGTAAAATTATGCAGTTAAGTATGTTGAAGTATGAAAGCATGTTTAAGAAAAGTTTATGTTCATGGCACGTCGTAGTATGTATGTTCAAGTTCAAGCTTATTTCAAGTTGAAGTTTATGCAAGTCTAATTTAAAGTTATGTATGTCCTATTTTAAAGAAGCATGCGATTTTTATTATGTAGTACTCGTTACTTCCAGTTTATACGTGTTGAGTCTTTAGACTCACTAGACTTGATCGATGCAGGTGAGTACGATGCGCAGGAGACAGGAGGTGGCGACCAAGGGGCAGGCTTGGGCTGAGTGGCAGGCTAAACCCGAGGACCGCGTGTAGTGACCCGTTCCAGAATCACCTACTAATCAAAAACTAAGCATGCAATTAACCTAATTAATTATAATCAGAGATAACAGCGGAAATATGGCCAACAACAATAGTTATACAACCCAATCGAAATCGAAGTCTAGACTAACTCAAAATGAAATATCCAGTACAACCATATCGAATCAAATGGAAAACACTGAAAACTAAACCAACCAGCTACTCAACGTCCTCCTCCTGCTCCTCCTGAGCCATCCAACCTGAGGCCTGCCCCGTGGGAATGGGGTGTCCAAGAATAAACAAAACCGAGGACGTGAGCGATAAGAACGCCCAGTACAAAAGTATGAGTATACAAACCTATATGAAATGCACATGCTATGATATGATACCAGGGTAGTCAAGAAACAGGAATCACAAAGGATCTCAAAATGCTCAGTCTAGAGGCGCCAAGTGGATAGTGCCGCGCGGTCCAACCTCTGGGTCACTGCATCCACTACAAGACAGACGTGGACCTAAAATGTCCCGGACCACCGAAGCCCTCCCGACCCGTCGGCCACTGTGTACTCTCGGTGTCCATGCGTCCACAAGACAGGGCTGAGCGGCCCCAAGATATAGCTTATCTCGAAAGAGATACAGCTCAACAGTAAAGGCTATCTCGAAGGAGATACGGCTCAACATGATATGCAATATGCATCATAACTCGTGACATAATAGCATGCATCATATGACATATAACAATGCAGCAAATACTCATGCAACACATATATGAATGTATACTCAACCAGGATATCTCGGATAGTACTTTCGTACCTCTATCACAGCAAGCCTAGCCTTACGCAACACCGCTAATCAGGTCTAGCACAAGCCTACGCATCAAAAGCATACTCAATCAATACTACCATGCTCGACTAGCAAAACCAGTACTCCCTAGTACTACCAAAGGTTTAGGGTTTACCTTCGTCCGTCGACAGCCCTTTGATGTCGATTGCCTTGAAACTCAGGCGCCGCTACGCTACTACTCCTGGCAGCTCTTGGCTATCGCTCGACCAACAACTAACCCTAGAAACCTTCCAAATCCTCTCAACTATGAGGCAAAATCATGAATTGGCAAGTCACAAATGAGAAATCCGAGCACTATTTATAGGCCATGTTCGGATCCTCCGAACAACACTTCGGAACGTCCGAACGCTACGTGTCCATTGGCTCTTGACAGCTCATGATCGGATCATCCGATCATACACTTCGGACCGTCCGAACATGCATGGAAAAATGACGTGTCGATCAACACTTGACACCTATGATCGGATTCACCGAACTACACTTCGGATCGTCCGAACTCTTCGGTGCTTCCGAACCCTCTTCGGTCCGTCCGATCATGACCATAGCCAAAATTATACCTTAAACCTTCTTAATCACCATTACTCCGTTAATTACCCAATTTGGAATTCGGGCTACTACATTCTCCCCCCCTTAAAAGATTTCGTCCTCGAAATCAGGCTTAGAGAATGAACAAAACGAAATAACAACATCATTAATACATCTCAATTGTTGTTGAATACAACTGATACTATGATTACAACTGAAAACACAAACTTATACAAAGCACAACTCAAAAGAGCTCTGGATGCTCCGAACGCATACGACTCTCTAACTCCCAAGTAGCTTCTTCAGTGCCTCGACGCTGCCACTGCACTAAGACAAGAGGAATGATCTTATTCCGCAACACCTTATCTTTGCGATCTAGAATCTGAACTGGTCGCTCCACGTAAGACAAATCCGTATCAAGTTGAACTTCAGATGGATGTAAGATGTGCGACTCATCTGCTACATAACGTCTCAACAAGGATACGTGGAACACATCATGAATACTTGATAGGTACGGCGGCAACGCAAGTCTGTAAGCTAAATCTCCCACACATTCCAGTATCTCGAATGGACCAATAAATCTCGGAGACAGCTTACCCTTGAGACCAAATCTCAAAATCCTGCGAAAAGGCGAAACTCGGAGAAACACCTTCTCACCTGGCTGAAAATGAAGAGGTCGACGCTTTGTGTTCGCATAACTAGCCTGTCGATCCTGAGCAGTCTTAATCCGCTTCTTGATTACTGCAACCTTATCTATAGCCTGCTGGACTAACTCCGGTCCCTCTACCTGTCGTTCCCCGACTTCATCCCAGAATAATGGAGTACGACAACGTCGCCCGTACAACGCCTCAAATGGTGCCATACCAATACTACGATGATAGCTGTTGTTGTACGCGAACTCAATCAAAGGCAAATGATCCTGCCAAGCGGGTCCGAAATCCATAACACAGGCTCGCAACATATCCTCAAGCGTACGGATAGTCCTCTCTGATTGACCGTCAGTCTCCGGATGATAAGCAGTACTCAGACTCAGTGTAGTACCCAAAGCTGACTGGAAACTACCCCAAAACCGTGAGGTAAAACGAGGATCTCTGTCACTAACAATACTGACAGGCACTCCATGCAAACGTACAATCTCCTGAATGTACAATCGAGCCATACGATCGAAAGTGAAATCACGATTATACGGCAGAAAATGAGCAGACTTGGTGAGTCGATCCACCACTACCCAGATAGCATCGCTGTTCCTCGAAGATAATGGCAAGTGAGTAATGAAATCCATCGTAATATGCTCCCACTTCCATTCTGGAATAGGTAAGTTCAACAACAATCCTCCCGGTCGACGGTGCTCTGCCTTAACCTGCTGGCAAACTAGACACTTGGAGACAAACTGATACACGCTGCGCTTCATCCCTTTCCACCAAAACCGCATCCTCAAGTCTCTATACATCTTGTTGCTTCCTGGATGAACACTTAACTTGCTTCGATGCGCCTGAGACAATATCTCGTCCCTCAAAGTGTCATCCTCTGGTACTACAACCCGATTAGATAAGCACAGAAGACCATTGGACTGATAATGGAAATTGCTATCACCACCAACTAACCGAGCTAATCTCTGAGTCTTGAGATCAGACATCTGAGCTTCTCGAATCCGAGTGAACAAATTGGGCTCAGATAAAATGGTAGCAACACGAATGCTCTCCATACCTTTCCGATGCTTGAAGTTAAACCCCAACGAGCAACTATCCTGGATGGCACTAGTCATAGCACAAATCTGAAGTGCAGAGGCTCTCACCTTGCGACTAAGCGCATCAGCTGTGAGATTCGCAGAACCTGGATGGTACTTGATCTCGCAATCATAATCCTTCAGCAAATCCATCCAACGACGTTGCCTCATGTTCAACTCAGCCTGAGTGAACAGATATTTCAGACTCTTATGATCAGTAAAGATTTCAAACTGAACACCGTACAAATAATGACGCCAAATCTTCAGCGCAAACACAATAGCTGCCAATTCCAGATCATGAGTGGGATACTTCTCCTCGTGAGATTTCAGCTGTCTGGAAGCATAAGCAATCACATAACCGTTTTGCGTCAACACACACCCTAAGCCTTGAGTGGAGGCATCGGTGTAAACACTGAAACCATCAGATCCTGACGGTAACGCCAAAACAGGTGCAGAAGTCAGAAGTCGACGAAGCTCTCTGAAACTATCTTCGCACTCGGATGACCACTCAAATGGAACATCCCTCCGAGTAAGTTGCGTCAATGGTCTGGCTATCTGAGAGAAATTCACGATGAAGCGACGATAATACCCTGCCAGACCTAGAAAACTACGGATCTCAGCCACCGTCGTCGGACGTGACCAATTCAGCACTGCTTCAATCTTGCTGGGATCCACAGAAACTCCTTCCTTGGAAATCACATGACCAAGGAATACCACACGATCAATCCAGAACTCGCACTTACTCAGCTTAGCATACAATTGCTTCTCGCGAAGAATCTGCAACACAATCCTCAAGTGTTGGGCATGCTCTTCCACACTGTGGGAATAGATCAAGATATCGTCAATGAAAACCACCACAAACTGATCCAGAAAATCTCGGAAGACTCGGTTCATCAGATCCATGAACACCGCTGGCGCATTCGTCAATCCGAATGGCATAACTAGAAACTCGTAATGCCCATAACGAGTACGAAATGCAGTCTTGGAAATATCATCATCTCTGACTCTCATTTGATGATAACCCGATCGCAAGTCGATCTTGGAGTAAACAGAAGTACCCTGAAGCTGATCGAACAAGTCATCAATACGGGGTAAAGGGTACTTGTTTTTGATCGTCACCCGATTCAGCTGGCGATAATCAATGCACAACCGCATCGATCCATCCTTCTTCTTGACAAACAAGACTGGAGCTCCCCAAGGCGAAACACTCGGGCGAATATAACCCTTATCAAGGAGATCCTGCAATTGCTGCTTCAGCTCTCTCATCTCTGACGGAGCAAGACGATAGGGGGCACGAGAAATCGGTGCAGTCCCTGGCATTAAATCTATGCCAAATTCCACCTCTCTAACCGGAGGAAAACCAGGAATCTCATCTGGGAAAACATCAGGAAATTCACAAACTACTGGAATATCCTCTAGACCAACACTACCTGTGGATGAATCAATCGCATAGATGAGGTAGCCTTCCCCGCCCGACTCTAAAGCACGACAGGCTTTCAGAGCAGATACCACTGGCATCGGAGGTCGCGCTCCCTCACCATAGAAAAACCAACTAGAGCTTTCAGTCGTACGAAACTGAACAAGCTTCTGGTAACAATCCACAGTAGCTCGGTAGGTAGTCAATAAGTCTATACCCAAGATACAATCAAAATCTTCCATCTCTAGGATCATAAGATTCGCAGTCAACTCGTTACCCTGAAAATCTAAGGGACAACCCATCACTAGACGCTTCGCTAACACCGAATGACCCATCGGAGTAGAAACAGAAAGAATGACGTCTAGAGAAACATAGGGTAACCTATGACGCTTAACAAATCGTGCAGAAATGAAGGAATGAGAGGCTCCTGTATCAATAAGAACAAAAGCAGGAATACCGCATAAATGAAAAGTACCTGCTATGACTCTCTCCGTCTCATCTGCAGCCTGATCCTGGTTCAGCGCAAAAACCTGACCTTGGGCACGAGGTCGAAGATTCGAACTACCCACTGCCTGACCCTGCCTCCTCTGCTGAACAGTCGTCTGAGATCCAGAACTGAATCCTGCTCCACCTCGCAACTGAGGACAATTCTTCTTAATATGCCCCATCTCTCCGCACTGATAACAAGCTCCTGCGGCTACTCGGCATTGCTCCGATGGATGGTTCTTCCCACAATGCGCACAAGACTCCTTCTTCTTACCAAAGCGGAAAACACCACTAGATCCAGATCCAGATCCAGAAGAAGATGAACCAGATTTCTTGAATGACTGAGATCGAGGCCTCAAAGTACTCGGAGGTCTAGAAGAAGAAAGAATAGCCCTACCACGCTGGAGACTGATCTCTGCCTGGCGACACCGGTTCACTAACCCATCATAAGAAGTAGGATTATCACAGACAGTGACTCGATCAAAGATCTCCTGATTAAGGCCCTGGAGGAAATGATCATACTTGGCCTCAGAACTGCCACTGATATGAGGAGCGAAGGGTAACAACTCAAAGAATTTCTGCTGATACTCATCAACAGACATACTCCCCTGCTTAAGGTTCAGGAGCTCAATCGTCTTGGCCTGGCGAAGGGCTGGAGGAAAGTACAGCTGCATGAAAGCTGCACGGAAATCGACCCAAATCACCCTACCCTGGGACTGAACTATCGGCGCAGAAGTCGATCGCCACCACTTGCGCGCACGGCCCTCGAGAAGAAAGCTAAGGGTCTCTATCTTCTGCTCCTCGGTGCACTGAAATGCACGGAAACAACTCTCCATGCGCTCTAACCAGTCCTCAGCATCATCGGGAGTCTCACCACCAACTAAAGGCTTAGGCCCCATCTGAATAAAACGATGCAAATCAAAACGCCTAGGACCATCCCGACGATGACGATGTTCACGGTAACGCCTACGATCGTCCTGATCACCCCATCGACCTACACTCCCCTGACTACTCCCGTCATCAAAATGGTCAGCCATCGCTACAAGATAGAATAGGGAAAATGGTAAAATGGTCAACGGAAATCCCAAAACAGAATCTATATCCCAAAATCATACGCATGCTCTGATACCATAAATGTAGTGACCCGTTCCAGAATCACCTACTAATCAAAAACTAAGCATGCAATTAACCTAATTAATTATAATCAGAGATAACAGCGGAAATATGGCCAACAACAATAGTTATACAACCCAATCGAAATCGAAGTCTAGACTAACTCAAAATGAAATATCCAGTACAACCATATCGAATCAAATGGAAAACACTAAAAACTAAACCAACCAGCTACTCAACGTCCTCCTCCTGCTCCTCCTGAGCCATCCAACCTGAGGCCTGCCCCGTGGGAATGGGGTGTCCAAGAATAAACAAAACCGAGGACGTGAGCGATAAGAACGCCCAGTACAAAAGTATGAGTATACAAACCTATATGAAATGCACATGCTATGATATGATACCAGGGTAGTCAAGAAACAGGAATCACAAAGGATCTCAAAATGCTCAGTCTAGAGGCGCCAAGTGGATAGTGCCGCGCGGTCCAACCTCTGGGTCACTGCATCCACTACAAGACAGACGTGGACCTAAAATGTCCCGGACCACCGAAGCCCTCCCGACCCGTCGGCCACTGTGTACTCTCGGTGTCCATGCGTCCACAAGACAGGGCTGAGCGGCCCCAAGATATAGCTTATCTCGAAAGAGATACAGCTCAACAGTAAAGGCTATCTCGAAGGAGATACGGCTCAACATGATATGCAATATGCATCATAACTCGTGACATAATAGCATGCATCATATGACATATAACAATGCAGCAAATACTCATGCAACACATATATGAATGTATACTCAACCAGGATATCTCGGATAGTACTTTCGTACCTCTATCACAGCAAGCCTAGCCTTACGCAACACCGCTAATCAGGTCTAGCACAAGCCTACGCATCAAAAGCATACTCAATCAATACTACCATGCTCGACTAGCAAAACCAGTACTCCCTAGTACTACCAAAGGTTTAGGGTTTACCTTCGTCCGTCGACAGCCCTTTGATGTCGATTGCCTTGAAACTCAGGCGCCGCTACGCTACTACTCCTGGCAGCTCTTGGCTATCGCTCGACCAACAACTAACCCTAGAAACCTTCCAAATCCTCTCAACTATGAGGCAAAATCATGAATTGGCAAGTCACAAATGAGAAATCCGAGCACTATTTATAGGCCATGTTCGGATCCTCAGAACAACACTTCGGAACGTCCGAACGCTACGTGTCCATTGGCTCTTGACAGCTCATGATCGGATCCTCCGATCATACACTTCGGACCGTCCGAACATGCATGGAAAAATGACGTGTCGATCAACACTTGACACCTATGATCGGATTCACCGAACTACACTTCGGATCGTCCGAACTCTTCGGTGCTTCCGAACCCTCTTCGGTCCGTCCGATCATGACCATAGCCAAAATTATACCTTAAACCTTCTTAATCACCATTACTCCGTTAATTACCCAATTTGGAATTCGGGCTACTACACCGCGAGCTTATGTTTATGCAAACTTTTAAACTACTCTGATGTTTTGTTTTTTTTATGTGAGACGTTTTGAGACAGCATTCTTTTAGCAAACGTTTATTGGATGATGGAATATTTTAACGATATTTATGTGAATGTTGGGTGACGTCCGTACAAACGTTTTATTTGAATAAAATTTTTAATTTTTCCGCAAATTCCAAGTAGTTAAGTACGGTTCGTTACAGTTGGTATCAGAGCGGTGTTCTTGTAAAGGGTTACGCCTACTGCCAGTCGCAAGAAGCTCTCGAAGTCACACCTCAAGTCTGTAAGTTTTAAAAGTTTTGAGTTATGCTATGTACTATGCATTAAGTCATGATTTCAGCATGTATATGTTTTAAGTTCAAATTACGTGCATCTTTTGTCATTGGTATTATAATCATGCATGTTGGGTTTACGTGTTGGGTAAATTATGTTAAACAGTATGCCTCCTAGACGTGAGATTAACCGGGAAGATAGGGAGGAGGACAGAGAGCCTCGAGGCGAGGAGAGAGCCAATCCTCCACCACCTCCACCACCCGACATGCAGGCCCAGATGATGGCCGGAATGACTCAGTTCTTTGCCCAGTTTATGGGTAACCAGACAGTGGCTGATGCAGGGGCGAGACCCAGAGCTGAGGCTGTCTATGAGAGATTCAGCAGGATGCACCCAGACAAATTCTCAGGGACGACGGACCCATTGATAGCAGAGGGATGGGTTAAATCCATCGAAGTAATCTTCGATTTCATGGAGTTGCAGGATACTGATCGAGTGAGGTGCGCTATCTTTCTACTTCATGGGAGTGCAAGAGTTTGGTGGGAGAGCGCATCCGTGATAGTTAACCTACAGACTCTCACGTGGAATGGGTTCAAGGAGGTGTTCTACTCCAAGTACTTCACTGAGGAAGTGCGTACAAAACTGATTGGAGAGTTCATGACACTACGACAGGGAGATAGCAGCGTAGCTGATTATGTGCAGAAGTTTGAGAAGGGTTGCCAATTTATGCCCTTGATCGCCAATGATGCTCAGGCCAAGGTGAGACACTTTCTCCTTGGGATGCGGCCGATCTTGCGCCGTGACGTGAAGGTGGTAGGGCCTATGACCTATGAGGTCGCAGTAGCGAGGGCGTTGGAGGCAGAGCAGGACATGAGGGAGATTGAGATGGACCGCCTGGGCAAGAGGCCCTTTCAGGCACCACAACAGCAGCAACAGTATCAGCAGCGGCCACCATTTAAGAAACCTTACCAGGGGCAGCCTGGAAAGAAACCTCACCATGGCCCACAGAAGGGCAAGGGTCCGATGCAACAGCAGGGGGCGCCTCAGAAGCCCGCCGCTTACCCAGTGTGTCCTAAATGCAACCGCCAACATCCAGGACCATGCTTGTATGGATCAGGCAAGTGCTTCAAGTGTGGTGCAACCGACCACATGCTTAAGGAGTGTCCGCAGTGGAAGCAACCAACCCAAGGGAGGGTTTTTGCCATGCATGCTCAGGAGGCAGATCCAGACACGACTTTACTGACCGGTAAACTTTTCTACCTAAGCTCAGTAGTATTTTGCCTTGCATGTGGAATTTTACTTGGGATTATTAGGATGCTAGTGTTGTTAGGATATATTGGGGTCATTATCTTGTTAGCATTTTGGGAATGACATAGGACATTGAATTTTATTATGCGTAAGGTTAACGTTAGTATTTTGGATATAAGTCGTGTTGTGCTAACGTATCTCAGGGAACATTTTTATAAAGAGATTAGCTACCACTGCACTGATAGATTCAGGAGCCACTCACTCCTTTATATCAGAGACCTTTGCTAATCACCTGGACATCAAGTCCATCGGTCTAGACTTGAACTTCTCAGTGACAGTCCCATCAGGGGAAGAGTTGTTAGCTACCAGTGTGATCAGGGATATCGATCTAGAACTACAGGGCCACCTAGTGTATGCAGATTTGATCGTTTTGCCGATGCCAGAGTTCGATATCATTTTGGGTATGGACTAGCTGACTAAGAACAGAGTTCTAATCGATTTTCAGAAGAGGTCAGTGTTGGTCAGACCGCTCGGTATGGAGCAGTTTTTATTCGAGCCGGTTAGATGGAGAAGTTTTCCTCGTATGATTTCGTGCATGCAGGCGAGGAAATTACTTTCAAAGGGATGTCAGGCTTTCTTGGCCAGTGTTATAGCAGCGCCTGACGTGCCCACTCCTTCTATTTCGGAAGTGCCAGTAGTCAGTGAATTTCCAGGCGTCTTCCCAGACGACGTCGCAGGCCTTCCAACAGATCGAGAGGTGGAGTTTGCCATTGACCTCATGCCAGGTACAGTGCCCATCTCTAAGGCACCGTACAGATTAGCTCCAGCAGAGATGCTAGAACTCAAACAGCAGATTCAAGAACTCTTAGACAAGGAGTTTATCCGCCCGAGCTTCTCACCGTGGGGCGCACCAGTACTCTTTGTGAAAAAGAAGGATGGGAGCATGAGACTGTGCATCGATTACCGTGAGTTGAACAAGGTAACGATCAAGAATAAGTACCCGTTGCCTAGGATCGAAGATTTGTTCGATCAGTTGCAGGGAGCTGTCGTGTTCTCCAAAATCGATCTTCGATCAGGGTATCACCAACTGAGAGTAAAGGATGCAGATGTGCATAAGACAGCTTTCAGGACCAGATACGGGCATTACGAGTTCTTAGTGATGCCGTTTGGATTGACCAATGCTCTAGCTATTTTCATGGATCTCATGAACCGAGTATTCCAGCCGTTCCTCGATCAGTTCGTCATAGTGTTCATTGACGATATCCTCATATACTCGAAGAGCCATGAGGAGCACGACCAGCACTTGAGGACAGTTTTGCAGACTTTGCAGAGCCGTAAGTTGTATGAAAAATTCAGTAAGTGCGAGTTCTGGTTGCAGAAAGTCGCGTTTTTGGGGCATATATTGTTTAGTAGAGGGATTGAAGTGGATCCAGCCAAAGTGGCAGCTGTCAAGGAATGGGTAGAGCCAAAGAATGCATCAGAGATCCGCAGCTTTTTGGGTTTAGCGGGTTACTACCGTAAGTTTATTCGGGGATTTTCGTCTATAGCAGTGCCACTCACTTCACTAACCAAGAAAAATGCTAAATTTGTGTGGAGTGATGAATGTCAGAAGAGCTTCGACACCTTGAAGCAAGCTCTCATTTCAGCACCGGTGTTAGCCATGCCATCAGGGCAAGGGGACTATGTGTTATACACCGATGCATCTAAACTCGGTTTAGGAGCAGTGTTGATGCAGCAGGGTAGAGTTATAGCTTATGCTTCCAGACAGTTAAAGGTGCATGAGAAGAACTACCCGACTCACGATTTGGAATTAGCCGCAGTTGTCTTTGCATTGAAGATTTGGAGACATTACTTATACGGCGAGAAGTGTCAGATTTTCACCGATCACAAAAGTCTCAAATATTTCTTCACGCAGAAAGAGCTGAATATGAGACAGAGACGGTGGTTAGAACTTGTGAAAGACTATGATTGCGAGATTAGCTACCATCCGGGAAAAGCTAACGTCGTAGCAGACGCTTTGAGCAGAAAAGTGGCAGTCATAGCACAATTGTCAGTTCAGAGACCTCTTCAGTCTGAGATTCAGCGGTTTGGTCTAGAGGTTTATCATAAGGGCAGAGCTCCTAGACTGTCTAATCTGACAGTCAAATCTGACTTACTAGACCACATCCGAGCAGGACAGTCTTCAGATGAACAACTACAGAAATGGAGACTGAAGGACGAAGCTAAGGGCAGTGTTTTGTACACAGTGTCAGATGGTATCGTGAGATACAGAGGCAGGATGTGGGTGCCTAGTGTTGATTCGATCAGACAGGATATTCTGACAGAGGCGCACGCATCTCCGTATTCTATTCACCCAGGAGGTACCAAGATGTACAAAGACCTGCAGATTCTGTATTGGTGGCCAGGGATGAAGAGAGACATCCGCAGATTTGTATCTGAGTGCCTCACATGTCAGCAGGTAAAGGCAGAGCATCAGAGGCCAGCAGGTTTGCTTAAGCCCCTCCCTATCCCAGAGTGGAAATGGGAGAACATCACTATGGATTTCGTCGTTGGGTTACCTAAGTCAGTCAGAGGTTTTAATTCTATTTGGGTTATAGTGGACCGACTCACTAAGTCAGCGCACTTTCTGCCAGTGAAGACGACTTTCTCCATAACGCAGTATGCGGAGCTTTATATTAAGGAGATAGTCCTTTTGCATGGTTTTCCAGTTTCGATTGTGTCCGACAGGGACCCAAGGTTTACATCGTCCTTCTGGAAGAGCTTGCATGCTGCCATGGGGACGAAGCTACTGTTTAGTACGGCTTTTCACCCGCAGACAGACGGTCAGTCTGAGCGAGTGATCCAGATTCTGGAGGATTTGCTAAGAGCCTGTATGATTGATTTTCAAGGAACTTGGGAGTCTAGACTACCTCTAGTGGAGTTCACATACAACAACAGCTTCCAAGCATCTATTGGTATGGCTCCCTATGAAGCGTTGTATGGTCGGAAGTGCAGATCGCCAGTTCATTGGGACGAAGTTGGTGAGAGAACAGATCTAGGCCCAGAGATAGTTCAGCAGACTGCAGAAGTGGTGGTCAAGATTCGTGACAGAATGAAGACCGCCCAAAGCCGTCAGAAGAGCTACGCCGATAAGAGGAGGAGAGATCTCGAGTTTGCCGTTGGGGACCACGTTTTCGTCAAGATAGCACCCATGAAGGGTGTTATGAGATTTGGGAAAAGAGGCAAGTTGAGTCCGAGGTTTATTGGACCGTTCGAGATTCTTGACAGAGTTGGGACATTAGCCTATCGTGTAGCCCTTCCGCCGAATCTGGCCGGGGTACACAATGTGTTCCACGTCTCGATGCTAAGGAAATATTTGGCTAACCCTTCGCACATTCTGAGTTATGAGCCTTTGCAGCTTGCTCCAGATTTGTCTTATGAGGAGAGACCGACTCAAATTCTCGACAGTCAGGAGCGCAGGCTCCGGAACAAAGTGACTAAGCTAGTCAAAGTTCAGTGGCTGAACCAATCAGTGGAAGAGGCCACTTGGGAGTCAGAGGCAGATATGAGACTTCGCTACCCGGAGTTGTTCGGTAAGACTTAATTTCGAGGACGAAATTTATATAAGTGGGGGAGGAACTGTAGAACCCGATTTCAGTACACGTATAACCCATGCATTTATTTAAATTATTAAAGCATTTAATTAATTTTAAAGAAGTTTAGTCATGCATATTATTTAAATGCATTATTTTTAATTTAATTACGTTTATGCAATGCACGTTAAAATATATTTTTCGAGTTTCATGTTTCAGGCAATTATTCGAGGCGGGATTGAGGAAAAGACCCGGGGACGATTTTTGGCAATTTTAAAAGTGGTATTTTATTTTTAGTTGAGTTTGGGGTATTTTAAATAATTTAGTGAGTTTTAGTATTTTGAGCCTAAACATTTAATTAGTGATTTTTAAACTTTTAAAGTCTAGTATGGTGTGTGAAATTTTAACTAAAGAGCTTTATTTAAAAGTTAAGTGTGAGTTAGTGTTTTGGATTAGTAGACTATTATTTTAATTAAACAAAAGTTAGTCTCCTAATATTTTAAAACACACGCTACACACACAAATTACACACTTTTACACACACCTGTAGCGCACAAAACACACACACAAGTCTCAATTCAAGTTTCATTATTTTGAGAGAAAGAAAACCTAGGGTTCTTAGCCTAGAGCAGCCGCCCCCTTCCCCCTCAAATTCCAGCAGATTTCGGTCAATATTATTGCAAGAAAACGGTGCCACGTTCGTCCCGGATCAAGCCCCTCTCTATCTCCGCTTCGGTGACGCCGTTTCGGTAACGTTTGATATCATAAGGCACGTATATTCTATTCTTGCTGTATCGATCAAGTCATATTATGTGTTGCGTTGATTTTTATGCGTAAAAGTTATGTATCATGTTAGTAGTTTGAGCGGATTATAGATCGGATCAATTTCGAGGGTAAAATTTTAGATCTAAAACTCGTTTTTGCTGTCTTTTCAAATACTGCGAATTTTCTGTTCATATTTTGGGAAAACTTTCAACGGCAAAAACGTAGAACTTTTTGATACCTTCGATTTGATATAAAGTACGAGATTTTTGGACGAAAAATGAGAGAGTTATGATATTTTTCGTGTGACTGCTCAAACTGTAATTTTAAGAAAAGTTTGGTATCATTGTATTTTTGAAGTTTTATGTTGCAGGCTTCGTTGGAAATCGACGGGCGATCGTTGCTGCGTATAAGTATGTTAGTATTGAGGTTTGTTGTATTTTTCATGGTTTTCGTTGGACGTCGTTAGGCGTTTGAATCGGTTTAAAGTCGTAGGAAATCGATTGATGTCAATTGCATAATTGGTGTTGCATTGTGTTGTATAGTGGGCGTCGTATTTTTGAGGTGTTTGTATAAGTTTGATGCAATGTTATAGTGTCCTAAGAAGGGTCTTAAAGTGTTGAACCATTATATTCAACTGTCAACTTGGGTGTGTAGACAGTGTATAAGATTTCTCGCAGGTTTCGACGTACAGTGGCCACACGGACCCGGACACGGACCTGAGCACGGGGTCCGTGCCGTTACTTTTCACTTAGTGCGTCTAGGCAGTACGTACACGGACCCCCACCGGGACCCTCTCACGGGGTCCGTGTCTTCATGTTTCAGTCGATGCCTTCTTCCAGAGCCTACACGGACCCCCATCCGGACCCAAGCACGGGGTCCGTGCCCCTTCTTGTTCACGGCACGTATGATACAGTAGGTAGACGGACCAGTACACGGACCCGGGCTAGGGGTCCGTGTACACACTGTTTGGGGAGAATATTATTTTTGGTTCCAAGGTTTGATGTCATGGGTTAGTGCAAGGATTGTTAAGGTCATGTCATGGGAGATTATAGAAGGTCCTAAGATATGATGGAGCTCGAGAGTAAGCATCATTTCTCTACGTTTAAGTTATGCAAGTTAAGATTGAAATTCATGTTAGTATGTCGCAGCGACGGCCCCAGTCGAAGTCCAACGAATCCCACAGCGCCAAGTAAGTATGTATGACGTGCAAGAAAGTATTTTAAGCTTTGAGGTATGCTAATTGTCTTGTGACCAACGAAAGTTAAGGATTGGAAAGCGTTAAATCATGAACGGGGACCAATCCGCCCGTTAAATTATGAACGGGTTAGATCGTGGTTGTGAAGCGTTAAATTATGAACGTGGATCAACTGGCCTGTTAAATCATGAACAGGGATCTTATGTATGCGACAGTGGATACGTCCCTGTCAGCCCAGTACTGTGGTGAGTCTGATCAGGCGTTTATCATGTTAAGGGTCACTTGCTTTGAAACATCCTTCACGTAAAATTATGCAGTTAAGTATGTTGAAGTATGAAAGCATGTTTAAGAAAAGTTTATGTTCATGGCACGTCGTAGTATGTATGTTCAAGTTCAAGCTTATTTCAAGTTGAAGTTTATGCAAGTCTAATTTAAAGTTATGTATGTCCTATTTTAAAGAAGCATGCGATTTTTATTATGTAGTACTCGTTACTTCCAGTTTATACGTGTTGAGTCTTTAGACTCACTAGACTTGATCGATGCAGGTGAGTACGATGCGCAGGAGACAGGAGGTGGCGACCAAGGGGCAGGCTTGGGCTGAGTGGCAGGCTAAACCCGAGGACCGTGAGCTTATGTTTATGCAAACTTTTAAACTACTCTGATGTTTTGTTTTTTTTATGTGAGACGTTTTGAGACAGCATTCTTTTAGCAAACGTTTATTGGATGATGGAATATTTTAACGATATTTATGTGAATGTTGGGTGACGTCCGTACAAACGTTTTATTTGAATAAAATTTTTAATTTTTCCGCAAATTCCAAGTAGTTAAGTACGGTTCGTTACAACTTACGTCCTTGTATAGCTCGTGTCACGAGGGGAACGATACTATTTTTGGATTCGAATTCTGATAGACGGATCTTCCACAATCGCAAATCAAAAAGGCGTAAGGATTTTCTATCAAAATCTCGACCTCCTTTTCTGAAATTCTGAGGGAAAACGTGTCAACCATCTATATATATATTGCATGCGAAGTCTGAAACGTGGCATCATTTTTCATGCTACACGCATGACCGCGGGTGCGGTAGTGCTAGGAGCGCGGGTGCGCTCAAGCGGTGATCTACATCCAAAGTGTTCGAAGCAAAGACCGCGGGTGCGGTGTTAACCTTACCGCGGGTGCGGTGTCTGCACCGCGGGTGCGCTCTCGCTAATACCGCGGGTGCGGTGTGGCTACGGGATTTGCACTCCATTTTCTGCACATGCACCGCGGGGGCGGTCATGCTAGCACCGCGGGTGCGGTTGTGCAAACTTCTAAATTCTAGTTTTCTGATCATGCCACACCTGATTTCTCAAGTCTTTCCTTCCCTCATTGCATGTCATGCATTCTCATATCTTCCGAGTCTCTCATTAATGAAGATTAATAATCTTGGTTTAACAATTCTATAATTCTCGGGCATTACAAGACTGAAAAGTTATGTTCTTGTTTTCACTTCCTGGGGATGTTCTTGTATTTGCTTTATGGGTTCTTTTTCAGAAACATATCTTATTGTTTTGTTTTGTGATATTCTTGATCATCTTTTGTAATAGACGAGCCCGGTGTACGGTACGATTTAAGTTTCGTATATTTATTTGGGTTTGTGAGTAGATGTTTAGAGTGGTGTTTATGGGCTATAGTATGCTTGGTATTATTATCTTGAGGTGTTAGTTGGTATTGATTGTTCGTTTCAGCGTTTCGGATCGATTTTAGTTGCTTGGAAGTTGTTCATTGCCGTGACCAGAGTGCACCCGCGCTCTTAGAGGAGTGCCCCCGCGGTGTACTATTCATGATTTTGGAGTTGGGTAGCCGTGGCAGGACCGCACCCGCGGTAGTGCAAGGACCGCACCCGCGGTGGTTGCAGCGCCGCACCCGCGGTGTTTTTGTTCCAGAATTATTGTGTTGTGCCGTGAGCTAGGCGCACCCGCGGTGCTTGTAGCAGCGCACCCGCGGTCTAGGTATGGGCGAGATTTTAAGTTACTTTTTGGGAGTGGTTGGCCATACTTTCCCCTTTCCTTCCTTCTCATTTCCGATTTTCTCTCCATTTCCAAGGGTTTTCTTCCATTTCATTTGCTTCCTATCTTTGATTCGTGGATCTAGTTCGATTTTCGACTTGAGATCGAGGTTATCCGTGGTGCTAGGAAGCTAAGGTAAGTTTTTGGTTGAGTTCTATCATGGTTTTGGAGATGTGATGCTATAGGTTGATGTTTTTGATGGTTTAATGGATTATTTGAATTGTATTTTTGGATATAGAGTTGATGTTGGTGTTATTTATGGATTATTGTTGTAGGTGGTGTTCAAGAGCTTTGATTGAGGTGTTATTGTGGTTTGTAAGTGGAATTTCATCCCTTTGCTCACATGATGATATATGTATGGTGTTTTAATGATTTCAAAGTGTTATTCCCTTCATTTGATTCATAGTTATGTATTGATTCGATTGTATATCTATTGGAGGCATTGTATGTCTCATTTATTGAAAAGAGAATACAAAAGAAAAGAAAGAGTTTACAAAGTGATGGTTTAAATGCTATTGAGAGTTCAAATGTTTTATTGGATTGATAGAAACATAGTCAGAGAATTGCATGCAATTAGTTGATCAACGCCCATAGGCTTATATCCCTCAGAGTTATCGGTTTATATCGATTTGGGATACGAGCATCACAGTCAGAGATACTATTGATATCAATCCAACCAGAGTAAAGAGAAATATCATCGTATTGCTATGTTATTGCTACAGTTATTACTACAGTATTCATGTTTCAGAGTTGATGGTATTTATGATTTCAAAGTCATGTTTTACAGAGTATGCTATGTATCATTGCTATGTAGAGTTCCACTTGCTGAGATTTATTCTCATTTCAGTTATTTTCATGTGATGCAGATAAGAGCGACGGACCAGGACGTTGACTGTGGTCAGAGGTCATATGCATACGAAGATTGGAAGGATGATGTTTTACAAGTATTTTGGGACATGATCATAGAAATGATTGTTTTGTATTTTGTATATCATTTGAATGATCATGTATTACATTTTAAATATTTTATGAAATGTATTTTGAAACTCCTTCCATATTTTAAAGAAAATTTTAATTTCCGCTGTGTATTTTATTTAAAGAGGTCAGAGGTGTCACATTTAGTGGTATCAGAGCGGTGTTCTTCGGACCAATGCATATGACTTCGTCTACTTTCAACTGTCCGGGTATGTTTTCTTGCATCTATCCATTGTTATATATTGATATGTCTTTTGTGAGCCCATTGTAGAGTAGAGGATGCCACCTAAGAGGAAAGCAGTAGAGGGTGAGGATAGTTCTTCCTCTAGAGTTGTCGACGAGTTCGGCAAGTTGCTTAAAGAGCAGGCCAAAGTCCATAGTGAGCAGATCCAGCAGTTGCTCCAATTGCAAGGAGCAGGTCAGGGCAGAGGTCAAGTGATAGGGCAAGTTGCTCAGGACTGTTGGCACAGATGCCATATTTTCTGCTTTTAAGAGGATGGATCCACCAGAGTTTTCAGGGAGCACTGATCCTTTAGTTGTTGTAGAGTGGATCAAGGCTTTAGAGGCGATCTTCGATCATCTCCATTACGAGGACAGAGACCGTATCAGCTATGCTGTATTCATGTTGGTTAAAGTTGCTCGCATTTGGTGGAATGCGACCAAGGTTGGCGTTGATGTCTCGACACTGAAGTGGTCAGAGTTTACAGATTTGTTCTACGACAAGTATTTTCCCGATGCATTTCGAGCTAGGAAGGTTACGGAGTTCTTGGAGCTTCGTCAGGGGAGCATGAACGTTGATGAGTATATCCTGAAGTTCGAGGAGGGTTGTCTCTTTGCTCCGTATGTTGCTTCTAACGACAAGGATAAAGGCGCTCATTTCATTCGAGGCCTTAGAGCGGAGATTAGACGGGATATCAACATGTCCAAGGCTGTGACTTTCAAGGAGATTGTGTCCAAGGCATTGTTGGCCGAGCAGGATGAGAAGGACATCACCAGAGAGAGGCAGGAGAGGCACCAATCTGTTGTTCAGAGAGGCCAGGGCTCGAATCAGAGGGGCAGGGATCGTTTCAAAGGGAAAGGCAAGTTAGAGTCGAGTCCTAGACCACCGCCAGTTCCAGTTGATCCCGAGAAGCCGCTGTGTCCGAAGTGTGGCAAGCATCATCGAGGAGAGTGTAGATTTAGCACTCATTCTTGTTACCGTTGTGGCACTGCAGGCCACATTGCCAGAGATTGTCCTAAGGGAGCTAGCCAAGGGAAGGTGCAGGGTCGTATCTTTTCGATGACGAAGGAAGGTATTAATCATGATTCTTCTGTGATCTCTAGTGCTATTTTAATTTCAGGCAGAGTAGCTACGACTTTGATTGATACTGGTGCTACTCATTCTTTTATGTCTGAATTGTTTTTGAGATCTTTGGGTATAGTTCCTTCTGTTTTTCCCTCCAGTTCAATGTTGTTTTGCCTTCGGGAGATGTCTTGTGCCCGCATCTATTGTGTATGAATGCCCTGTTCGTATTGATGATAGAGAGGTCTTTGCTGATTTGATTGTGATCCCGATGGTTGCCTTTGATGTTATTCTTGGCATGGATTGGCTATCAACCTACCGTGCTGTTATTGATTGCGTTGCTAAGACGGTGACCTTTGCAAATGATAGCAATAAGGGAGGTTCGCTCGCCAGTACAGGTACTTCGCTAGGTCCTTCCTTTTATTTCTTGTCTTGAGGCTGAGAGATTGCTGTGTAGAGGTTGCGATGGGTTTCTTGCTTCTATTGTGGATTTGGATGGTATGGTTACGTTGAATATTGATGATATTGATGTTGTGAGGGAGTTTGCCGATGTGTTTGAGGATGATGTTCCGGGTTTGCCGCCGGACAGAGATGTTGAGTTCGTTATTGATTTAGCTCCAGGTACGGTTCTTATTTCTAAGGCTCCGTATAGGATGGCTCCTACTGAGATGAAGGAGTTGAAGACGCAGTTGCAGGATCTTCTAGACAAGGGTTTCATTCGTCCGAGTTCTTCGCCTTGGGGAGCTCCGGTTCTGTTTGTTAAGAAGAAAGATGGGTCGTTGCGGTTGTGTATCGACTACAGAGAGCTCAACAAAGTGACTGTCAAGAATAAGTATCCGTTGCCACGTATTGATGATTTGTTTGATCAACTTCATGGTGCTACTGTATTTTCGAAGATTGATCTTCGGTCTGGCTACTATCAGTTGAAGGTTAGGGAGTCTGATATCCCTAAGACGGCATTCAGGACTAGGTATGGTCACTATGAGTTTCTCGTGATGTCTTTTGGTCTGACCAATGCCCCTTCAGTCTTCATGGATCTGATGAACCGTGTGTTCAAGCCGTTCTTGGATAGCTTTGTCATTGTCTTCATCGACGACATCTTGATCTATTCCAAGACCAGAGAGCTTCATTCAGAGCATCTCAGAGTTGTTCTTCAGTTGTTGAGAGAGAGGAGGTTGTTTGTGAAAGGGGATCGGTTACGGTGACCGGAAGCGCAACGGAAGTTTAAAAATCAAATTTTTAGGGAAAATTTTCGGCCACCCTCTAAGTTTGTGCAACAAATACAATAAACACAACTATGTCATACATAGGGTGTAAGAAAATCGTTACCTATCAACCTCTTGAGGTTGATGATGGCACCAACCAAGTTGTAAACAACTTGGCTCTTGAATGGAAGATAAATCTACAAGCTCTCCTCCTTTCTTCTTGAATCTTTCCTTCAAATTAAGCCCACCACCAACTAGGTAGATCCCCTCATATTTTGCACTAGAAAAATATGAGGATTTTTCAAAGAGAAGTGTGTGTATTCTTCAACAATTGAAGGACAAAAAAATGGAGAGAAAACTTGGAGAGAAAAGATGATAAATTTCGGCCATTGTGTGTCTTGGGAGTGAAGTGGGAAGACTTGTCTTGGTTTGTGAAAAAGTTGAGGCATAAAGTTGCATGTCATGCCTTGAAAACTCAAAAAGTAGTCTCCCAACCTTTCACCTCCATGCATGCATATTATATGGTTTTTATCAAAATAAAAACCATTGACTAAATTTAATTATCTCAAACATATATGAGACTAATTAAACATTACATGAATTTACCCAAGTCCCACTAGTTAAATAATTAATTTAAATTGAGCTCTACAAGACTCAATATGATTTAATTAATTCAACACTTGAATTAATTTAATTATTTGGACTCTACTAGGTCCACTAGTGTTTAATTAATTCAACACTTGAATTAATTTAATTTAGTCCATAATAATGTCTATGAAAATCACAATTTTCAAATACATTATTCACTTGGCCAAATTTTAATTTAGGAACACTTCCACAAATTAAAATTTACATTTCTCTCATAGAAGTCATACTTCTATTTTTCTTACACTTATAAACTCATTTATAAGTCGTTCAACACATTGAACTAGTTTCTCCTTTATAGAAGTCATACTTCTAATTTTCCTTACGCTTATAAACTCCTTTATAAGCCGTTCAAGATATTGAACTATTTTTACTTCTCAACGGGATCTAGAAAGCTAGTACTTGTGTGGCCCTCAATGGTTCATTGATACAACTAGCTGTGGGTTCACATCTCTATGTGATTCGGACTAAACATGTCCTTATATGAGCATACCCTAATTGCTCCATTCTTACTTATCAACTCCTTGATAATAAGAACGTCAGAACTCAAGTCTGATAGTACCCAACCAATCATGTTAAACGCCTAGCAGCATCGCTTACATGATTCCCTAGGTATCAAATGATAGTGCCTGCAAGAACCATTCAATTATGGTTAGCGTACAGTACGGTCCCTTCAACTCATATATCCCTACCGATTCGACAACCATTGGTATATCGAGAGTTGTCAATGAATCGATACTATGTGTCATGTCGTAGTTGCATCGATGGTGTAATCTATGAAACCCCTTTCATAATTACCACCATACTCTGGCCAGAGATTTCTACCTACATACACATGATAACACATAGGATATCCATACCCGAAGGTAAGCGGTGAATCCCCGACTACAATGCATCGACTCCTATGTGTTTCGACAGAACACCCAACCTTGCCACCTGATGACCCATGAGAGTCGGTAAACAAGTCAAATTGTAATTCTAGCACATAGAGTCTCAATGTTGTCCCGGGTCATAAGGACTAATGGTGTACAACCATAAACTAGGACGTTTCCACTCGATAAGTGAGAACCACTTGGAAAGTCTTTTTATGGAGGGTTGTTCAGTGCACTTAACAAGGAGCACCTATCTGCATGTTCGGACATTACAATGTCCCCTACCAATGAAACATGGTACTCACATCGCAGATACTAGTCTCGAACTCGAGCGGCCTATATCCTTCTTAGTGGCGGCTGAATCGACTAGGAACCGTTTAGAATATACAGTATTACAAATATGAGTTTCATGATACTCATCATATAAGCATCTCATATTCTTTCTACTATTTGTATATTCAAGGGCTTTATCTATGCAACTAGCATAGGTATACAGATAAAGATGTGCCAAAATAATAATATCAAATATTACTAAAATAAAGATTGCTTATACATAGAGTTTCATTGTGAACACTCGGCCAACACTTGGCTCGACGGGCACCTACTCTAACAGTTTGCCAAGTTAAAGAAGTGCGAGTTTTGGTTGGAGCAGATTTCTTTTCTAGGCCATGTCGTTTCGAAGGATGGTATAGCAGTTGATTCAGTGAAGATAGAGGCGATTCAGAAGTGGCCTATTCCTACCACTGCCTCTTGAGATACGCAGTTTCCTTGGTTTGGCGGGTTATTATCGTCGTTTCATTTCAGATTTCTCCAAGATTGCCCTGCCATTGTCCAATCTGACGAGGAAGACTGTGAAGTTCGAGTGGTCCATTGATTGCCAGAGTGCATTTCAAGAGTTGAAGGATAGATTGACGACAGCTCCTGTTCTTTCATTGCCTAGTGGTTCAGAGGATTTTGTTGTCTATACCGATGCGTCGAAGAAAGGCCTTGGTGCAGTGCTGATGCAGCGAGGTAAGGTCATTGCTTATGCTTCTTGCCAGTTGAAGGATTACGAGAGGAATTATCCGACGCATGATTTGGAGCTAGCAGCTGTGGTTTTCGCCTTGAAAATCTGGAGACATTACTTGTATGGCGAAAAGTGTGAGATCTTCACGGACCACAAGAGTTTGAAGTATTTGTTTTCTCAGAGAGAGCTCAATATGCGACAGAGGAGGTGGTTAGAGCTTGTCAAAGATTATGATGTGACTATCAGTTACCACCCAAGGAAGGAGAATGTTGTGGTAGATGCTTTGAGTCGTAAGTCGAGTTCTTCCTTGAGTTCTTTGATTCAGAGGCCCTTGTTGATGGATTTGCAGAGAGAGGAGATTGCTTTAGTAGTTCCGGGGACTATTGCTCGCCTTTCAGCGTTGGTCATTCGGGCTACATTGACGGACAGGATCCGTAGAGAGCAGACTGACGATGTTCAGTTGACAGAGTTGAGAGCTAGAGTAGAGGAGAGAGGTAATTCAGAGTTTGCAATTAATGGTGATGGTTTGGTGACTTTCAGAGGTCGTACCTGTGTTCCTATTGGCGATGATATTCGGCGAGACATTTTGACAGAGGCTCATACCGCGTCATATTCGATTCATCCAGGCAGTACCAAGATGTATCAGGATCTTCGTAGACTCTATTGGTGGCCAGGTATGAAGAAAGATATTGCTTTGTTCATTTCTCAGTGCCTTACTTGTCAGCAGGTGAAGATTGAGCACCAGAGACCTGCTGAGACATTGCTATCATTGCCGATTCCTCAGTGGAAGTGGGAGCATATTACGATGGATTTCGTGACTGGTCTTCCCAGAGTGCAGAGAGGTTTCAATTCTATTTGGGTTATCATTGATCGATTGACCAAGTCAGCGCATTTTCTCCCAGTCAAGAAGACGTACTCCATGAACCAGTATGCCGAGGATTACATTACAGAGATTGTTAGACTTCATGGTGTGCCTGTGTCGATTGTGTCTGATCGTGACCCCAGGTTTACTTCAGAATTTTGGAAGAGTTTGCACAGAGCTATGGGTTCGCGGTTAGCATTTAGTACAGCTTATCACCCTCAGAGCGACGGTCAGTCAGAGAGAGTCATTCAGATTCTAGAAGATATGCTCAGAGCTTGTACTATCGATTATCTAGGTAGCTGGGATTCTAAGTTGCCTTTGGTTGAGTTCACGTACAATAACAGTTACCAGGCGACGATTGGCATGGCACCGTATGAGGCACTTTATGGCAGGAAGTGCAGATCGCTCTTGTATTGGGATGAGGTAGGTGAGAGGAAGATGTTAGGACCAGAGTTGGTCCAGCAGACTGCTGATGTTGTTGCGGTGATCCGAGAGAGAATGAAGACAGCGCAGTCGAGACAGAAGAGTTATGCAGATGTTCGTCGTAGACCTTTGCAGTTCGAGGTTGGCGATCATGTATTTCTGAAGATAGCACCTCTGAAGGGTGTGATGAGGTTTGGCAAGAAGGGTAAGCTGAGTTCGAGATTCATTGGTCCATTTGAGATATTGGACCGAGTTGGTGATCGAGCCTACAGATTAGCCCTACCGCCAGATCTTGACAGAGTTCACAATGTGTTTCATGTTTCGATGCTCAGGAAGTATATTGCGAATCCTTCCCATGTTCTTCACCATGAGCCATTGGACTTGACGCCGAATTTGACGTACCAAGAGATTCCGATTCAGATTCTGGATCGCAGAGTTAGAGTTTTGAGAAACAAAGAGATCGGCATTTTTAAAGTCCTTTGGAGGAACCATTTGATCGAGGAGGCTACGTGGGAACCAGAGGATGAGATGAGAGAGAAGTATCCTGAGTTGTTCGTGCAGTGACGTCAATTTCGCGGACGAAATTCCTCTAAGGAGGGGAGATTGTAGTAGCCGAGCCAGGTTTACGGTACGATTTAAGTTTCGTATATTTATTTGGGTTTGTGAGTAGATGTTTAGAGTGGTGTTTATGGGCTATAGTATGCTTGGTATTATTATCTTGAGGTGTTAGTTGGTATTGATTGTTCGTTTCAGCGTTTCGGATCGATTTTAGTTGCTTGGAAGTTGTTCATTGCCGTGACCAGAGTGCACCCGCGCTCTTAGAGGAGTGCCCCCGCGGTGTACTATTCATGATTTTGGAGTTGGGTAGCTGTGGCAGGACCGCACCCGCGGTGATGACCGCACCCGCGGTGGTTGCAGCGCCGCACCCGCGGTGTTTGTGTTCCAGAATTATTGTGTTGTGCCGTGAGCTAGGCGCACCCGCGGTGCTTGTAGCAGCGCACCCGCGGTCTAGGTATGGGCGAGATTTTAAGTTACTTTTTGGGAGTGGTTGGCCATACTTTCCCCTTTCCTTCCTTCTCATTTCCGATTTTGTCTCCATTTCCAAGGGTTTTCTTCCATTTCATTTGCTTCCTATCTTTGATTCGTGGATCTAGTTCGATTTTCGACTTGAGATCGAGGTTATCCGTGGTGCTAGGAAGCTAAGGTAAGTTTTTGGTTGAGTTCTATCATGGTTTTGGAGATGTGATGCTATAGGTTGATGTTTTTGATGGTTTAATGGATTATTTGAATTGTATTTTTGGATATAGAGTTGATGTTGGTGTTATTTATGGATTATTGTTGTAGGTGGTGTTCAAGAGCTTTGATTGAGGTGTTATTGTGGTATGTAAGTGGAATTTCATCTCTTTGCTCACATGATGATATATGTATGGTGTTTTAATGATTTCAAATTGTTATTCCCTTCATTTGATTCATAGTTATGTATTGATTCGATTGTATATCTATTGGAGGCATTGTATGTCTCATTTATTGAAAAGAGAATACAAAAGAAAAGAAAGAGTTTACAAAGTGATGGTTTAAATGCTATTGAGAGTTCAAATGTTTTATTGGATTGATAGAAACATAGTCAGAGAATTGCATGCAATTAGTTGATCAACGCCCATAGGCTTATATCCCTCAGAGTTATCGGTTTATATCGATTTGGGATACGAGCACCACAGTCAGAGATACTATTGATATCAATCCAACCAGAGTAAAGAGAAATACCATCGTATTGCTATGTTATTTCTACAGTTATTACTACAGTATTCATGTTTCAGAGTTGATGGTATTTATGATTTCAAAGTCATGTTTTACAGAGTATGCTATGTATCATTGCTATGTAGAGTTCCACTTGCTGAGATTTATTCTCATTTCAGTTATTTTCATGTGATGCAGATAAGAGCGACGGACCAGGACGTTGACTGTGGTCAGAGGTCATATGCATACGAAGATTGGAAGGATGATGTTTTACAAGTATTTTGGGACATGATCATAGAAATGATTGTTTTGTATTTTGTATATCATTTGAATGATCATGTATTACATTTTAAACATTTTATGAAATGTATTTTGAAACTCCTTCCATATTTTAAAAAAAAATTAATTTCCGCTGTATATTTTATTTAAAGAGGTCAGAGGTGTTACATCTTTATCATAAAGTAAAAGAACTGAAAATGATCTCTGTCTCAAATTTGGAAAGTTCAATGGGAACTTTTTAGAGCTATAATTCTGAATTCTTTTATTGATTCTATGGAGCAACTACTTTAGTTTTCGGGCTGATTGTACTTATATTTCTGCGTCCCTACTGTCACATGACTGTGAGGTGTTCTATGAATAATGATGATCTCTTGGTGTTTCTCCATTCGATTTTAAGCAGAGCCAGAAATCTAATGAATCCGAGAGTCTCAGCTAAAAATAGGAAACTTTCTGATATATGAAGCGAAATCACATTTTTCTCATGTTTATTGTTGAAAATGTATATGTGTCCCATGCCGCTCCCTGCTTCAGCCATTGAGGTGAGATGTAGTTTTAGTAAGAAAATTGACGTTTTTCCTTTTATTAACGTGGAATGGCGGCAGAAAATCATATGTTCTTCTGATTGTAGACGTGGTTGGGCTGGTGTATTCTAGATATGGAATCAAGTGACAGAAGTGGATACTAACATATATATCCATACGAGGAAATAATGGGTTGTATTTGCGAGTATGATTCTTTGAGATATATCTACTCTCAACATTTGTTTAAGCACTTTGAAATGCAGGTGATCCAAACAAAGTAGCCCACCTGAAAGGACTTGAGGGAGCTGAGGAGAGATTACAATTGTTTGAAGCCAACTTAATTGAAGATGGATCTTTTGATTCTGCGGTTCATGGTTGTGAAGGGGTCTTTCACACAGCCTCACCTGCTGTCGCTGCAGCAACCGACCCCAAGGTTTGTTATCTTTCTTGCTTGTGCGTGATTCTCGCGATGTTCAATTCTTCTTTTGTATACCTCATACTTGGTAAACAATTTTTATTTGGTCTGGCTTGTTATGATATTATGTTTTAATTTGTTGTTTGTCTGAAATATTGAATCTCAAATTACAACTATATTTTTATTACTGATTATTTTCACACAGTGCTAAACATTTGACTGCTAATTCATGGCAGAACATGGGGGATACCAATATTCAAAATTATACAAAACTAAATTCTTGTTTGTACATATCTGTGTTTATTTTGAATATTGTGTAAAATAAACTTTTGATATATTTATGAGCTTGGTTTAGGTAGAACTGATAGAACCGACGGTGAAGGGAACTCTAAATGTACTAAAATCATGCAGCAAAGAACCATCTGTGAAAAGAGTCCTGGTAACATCCTCTATTGTTGCAGTTATGTTCAATCGCCGTCCCCAAGGCCCCGATGCTGTAGTTGACGAAACATGGTTTTCAGATCCAGTATTCTGTGAAGAAATCAAGGTTTGTGCTCGTAGGAATACTACACTTTTATCCTTTTCTACCTGATGTTTTTATCCTTTGAAGACTCATCAAGATCCAGAAGAGTTTCAACATATGGGATCCAATCTTTAGACGATCCTTGTAGGTGTCTGTTGATAATCTAATCCTGTTATGGTTGTTTCTATTAAAATACCCCAGAAATTTGAATGGAACAGTTTCTTCAAAAATACTAGGATATGGGTCCAACATAAAAAATTTGAACAAAATTTTGATCATGCTATCAGCAATGGTATTGCCTCTCAAAAACATTGGCAGAGGAAGCTGCATGGAAATTCTCTAAGGAAAATGGTATCAACTTGGTAGTAATCAATCCTGGATATGTCATCGGTCCTCTCCTTCAGCCAACACTCAATTCCACTTCTAAGGAATTTTTGGACTTGATCAAAGGTGATCAAACAATTTGTATGTCTTTTTACCAATTCAGATTTCTTGAGCATTAAAACTGTTTCTGTTACAGGAAAGGCAATATACCCATACTATGTGTTCGACGATGTGAGAGATGTTGCTCAAGCACATATTTTGGCATTTGAAAATCCTTCAGCTAGTGGCAGATACCTTTTGACCGGAACAGCGCGACTTCCGGAGGAAGTTCTGGAGATTTTACATAAGCTTTATCCTTCTCTAGACCTTCCTAAAATGTAAGTTTTTTATCTGTTCAAAAAATTTAAAGTTCCCACTCTCCCGATTGGTCCTCTTCATTCCTCAGGAAAATCTCGCGAGCCTGATAAACGTGAGGCTGGGAGGTCACAATCCTTTCTTAAAGTTCCCACTCTCCTGATTGGTCCTCTTCATTTTTCCCTCTTTAGCGTACAATGGTTTCATGGCAAGCACTATTCGAGTATCTCACATTCTACAGATTTTAACCAGCTTTACACATTTTTACTTATTGCAGCAACACTCAAAGTAATCCAACATTCCAGCTATGCAATAAGAGAGCACAAGATTTGGGCGTCGTTTTCACGCCTTTGGAGGTGACCCTGAAGGATATGGTTGAAAACTTGAAAGAGAAAATTTTCCTCATCTGAACTTGCCAACAACAGTACCTTGGGAGTCGTTCTGTCTCATAATCCTTCACATGTAGCAAATAAGCAATTTGAATTCTACTATTGAGATAATAGTTGTATTAATAATAGGTTTTTTTGGTTTGGTTTCCGAAAATCCCTGCCATCACTTTGTTCCAAAATATTTAGTGTTGTACTCTTATTTCATACATCAAATAATGAGAGTGTAGCGACATACACCTCTGAAAAAATTGTTTAGCATAAAAATACTATTTAATTGGAGAATTGAGTGTTTTAGATTTTGGTATTGAATGTGGTATTGTAATATTTTAGGCAATATGCAGCGGAATAATTTAACGCATAAAACTTTACATAAATAAATCAAGATACAAATAATTATGCAAAAGTTAATACACTTTTGTGGTGTCTCAGTGCAAAAGATTCATTAAAATATAGTCGATTTGCTCCCCTAATGTGTTAAGAGAATTAGCTTTTGTTATTCACTAGTATATATATATACATATAAGGTTTCTTTAACCTAGAGATGATTCTTTGAATAGATAAATACATATAAAACAAGAAAACTAGAGTTTTCTTTGACCTAGAGATGATTCTTTGAATAGATAAATACATATAAAACAAGAAAACTAGAGTTTATTATAAAATAAACTCTTTTTAAATAAAAATATCATATCTAGAGTTTTAATATAAATCTTATCATAAATAACATTAGTCTAGAAAATCAAAATTCACGTAAAAAATAAAAGAAAATTTAAGAATAAATTCTGTCACTCATTCCAAGACATGTTTTCTTTTCATCTCCCTTTTTTTTATCTTTATGGACAAAACACACACAAAATATTAATTCACACAACTCTCCTTGAGTTAAAGGCATATCTCTGCCAGAATTCAAACATGTTAAGTGCGATATTGTTAGAGGTGTTGTTACAGGAGTTGAGAACATCTATCATTCATTAAATGTCAAAATCATGACCAGAGCTTGAAGGTCCCGCTTTTGCTCCTATACCAAGGTCTGGAAATTCTTCAACGGACATTTTTGCTTCCCTTGCACCATCTTCTCTCCTTTTTTGACCAAAATGGATATCCAAATCCAGGAGTATACGGTTTTCTGCTACCTGAGCTTCACAGTGGGCAATTACTTCCTTTGTCTAGACGATCTGCATAAGGCCAAAGTCCATCTGTACTTGCACAGATAGAAATGTCAAATATTCACTGATCACAAGAGTTTCAAGTACTTCTTCACGCAGAAAGAACTGAACATGAGACAAAGACGGTGGTTGGAGTTAGTAAAAGACTACGATTATGAAATTAGCTACCACCCAGGAAAATCTAATGTTGTGGCAGATGCTTTGAGCTGGAAGGTACGTAGCAGTCGTACCGCAGCTGTCAGCACATAGATATCTTCAGTCAGAGATTCACAGGTTTGGACTAGAAGTTTATCCTAAGGGCAGAGCTCCCAAGTTGTCTAATCTGACAGTCCAGTCTTCTTTGCTAGACCGAATCCGTAGAGATCAGTCTTCAGATGAACATTTGCAAAAATTGAGACTGAAGGATGAAACCAAGAACAGTGTACTCTACGCAGTAGTCTGATGGTATTGTGAGGTACGGAGGAAAGATGTGGGTGTCTAGTGTTGATTCGATATGAGATGATATTTTGACAGAGACACATACATCTCTGTATTCATCCATCCAGGGGTTACCAAGATGTACAATGACCTACAGATGTTGTATTGGTGGCCAGGGATGAAGCGAGATATTCGACGCTTTGTATCTGAATGCTTCACTTGTCAGCAAGTGAAAGCAGAGTATCAGAGGCCAGTACGGATGCTTAAGCCACTCCCTATTCCCGATTGGAATTGGGAGAATATCACCATGGATTTCGTTGTTTGTTTGCCGAGGTCAGTCAGGGGATCTAATGCCATTTGGGATATAGTGGATCGACTTACTGAATCGGCACATTTCTTACCGGTGAAGACGACATTCTCCATGACTCAGTATGCAGAGCTATATATCCGAGAGATAGTCCGATTGCATGGGATTCCAGTTTCTATTATGTCTGAATCGGACCCGAGATTCACATCGTCCTTTTGGAAGAGTTTACATTCAGATATGGGGACGAAGTTTCTATTCAGTACGACGTTCCACCCTAAGACAGACGTTCCACCCTAATATAATTTTGAAAGTTTGGTACTTAATTATTTTATTTAATCTTTGAGTGAGATTAAATAATTATATTAGCATTATTTTATCACTAATTATTTAACTAAACATTTATAGTCCCTAATTAACCTCTAATTACCTCCTTAATCACTACACTTACCTACATGTTTTTCACACACAAAGCCTTTTTAATTTCTTTGTTTTTGAGAGGAAACTAGGGTTCTTAATATTCAGTAGCAGCCACCCCTTCCCCATGCAAATTTCTGGAGATTTACGTCACTCTTTTGAGCAAGAATCATGTAGCAAGCTTCTCCCAATCATCTCCCGCAATCCACCGCGTCGGTATTCGTTATATTCGAGCGTTTAGACTGGAAAGGCGTGTATATTATTTTATTTTTGCATCGATTAGTAAGTATTTTGATGTATATTGTATGAAAAATCTGTGTATGTTATGCAAAAATTTGAGCAAAAATATTTAAAACGATTTTGGATCAAAATTTTAGATCTCAAAACCGTGTCTGCTGTCATTTCTAATACTGTGAATTTTCGGGAAACGTACTACTCTTCAATAACTTCGATTTGATAGTAAATTCGTAATTATTTGACAAGCAACGAGTGAGTTATGATCATTTTTGTGGGACTGCTCAAGCTGTGAAATTTCTGTGTCACAAAACCCGTCATCCTCTATTATTTTGAATTCTACGACTTATAGGTTGGTTTTTTGGAAATGGTTTCAACACATGATTTGTAGTACTTTGTGTTATCTTTGACTCGATAGTAAATTAATTTTTTGATATGAAACGAAGGAGATATAAGTTTTATCGTAAAATCGTACAAGCTGTGAAATTTCTGTGTCACAAAACCTGTCACCCTCTATTATTTTTAATTCTGCGACTTATAGGTTGATTTTCTGGAAATGTTTTCAACGTATGATTTGTAGTACTCCGTGTTATATTCGATTTGATAGTAAATTCGTAATTATCTGATAAGAAATGAAAGGGATTGATTTTTATCGTAAAACCGCTCAAGCTATGAAAATTTGTGCATGTTCTTCACGTTTTCTCAAGTATTTGTTAGGTAAGAATTTAATGGGGTGGGACCCACATTTAATTAAATAATAAAAAAACGTATCCCACATCGAAAGAATTTACAAAACTGAACGAATTAATAAATTATAAATAGAGTTCAATTCCTTCAGTTATTGTATCCCAAAATCATAAAAAGAGAGTGCATAGAAAAAAAGAGTGTATTTTTTTCTTGAGTGCGGGATTTCTCTTTTGTGAGTTAGAGAAAATATTTTCTCGGTATACTCGGGGTTGGGATCGTGAGATATTGGGTGTATTGGTGTATACACTTGTTGTAATATTTCTTCCGGTTATAAAAGTTGCAGTGCTCCGTGGACGTAGCCTATATTGGGTGAACAACGTAAATCTTTGTGTTCTTGTTGATTATTTTATTCCGCAAGTTTTGGTACTATTATCATCGTGGACGGCATCGCCTCGGTGTAATTCCCCAACAACTGGTATCAGAGCCTTTTTGTGAAAATTCTTAAGAATTCTGAGTATGCTCTATGGTTGCAGCGTTGTCTGATATTCCACATCATAAAAGATTTTTTAGATTTTTTGCTAAGGCTAGAGAAGTGATGGCCGGAGATGATGGATCGGGACCGAGAATCAACAAGTTCGACGGAACAGATTTTTCGTTCTGGAGGTTACAGATAATTGATTATTTGTATAGCAAGAAGTTGCATCAACCTCTATCAGGAAAGAAGCCGGAAAAGATAGAGGGTGATGACTGGAAGCTTCTTGACCGACAAGTGTTAGGTGTAATACGATTGACCTTAACGAAGAACGTGGCACATAACGTGGCGGAGGCAAAAAAAACGGAGGAGATGATGTCCATTTTGTCGGACATGTACGAAAAGCCATCGGCAAATAATAAAGTACATCTCATGAAGAAGTTATTTAACTTGAAGATGAGAGAAGATGCATCGGTGGCTAAACACATCAATGAGTTCAACACGATTGTTTCTCAGCTAACATCGGTTGAAATTAAATTTGATGATGAGATTCGGGCACTTATTCTTTTGGCGTATTTACCAGACATTTGGGAACCAATGCGGGCAGCAGTTAGCAACTCTGTTGGAAAAAGAAAGCTACAATTCAATGATGTCAGAGATCAAATTCTTGCTGAAGAAGTTCGCAAGATGGATTCTGGTGAAGGAACATCATCAAGTTCTGCTCTAAATCTCGAGAATAGAGGAATGGGCAGGAGTGGCAAAAAAGTTTTAACCAATGGCATGGTAGATCCAAGTCAAGAAATGGAAAAGACAATAACACATTTGAAAAGAATGTGGAAGTGTTGGAGCTGTGGTGAGACTAGTCACTTGAAAAGGAATTGCAAATCAACAAAGAACAACGCTAATGTTGTTACTGAGGAGGTACATGATGCTCTATTACTATCCATGGAAAGCCCGGTTGATTCTTGGGTTATGGACTCGGGAGCTTTGTTTCATACCACTGGTAATCGTGATGTATTCGATAATTACATTGCGGGAGATTACGGAAAAGTTTTCCTGGCTGATGGAAAACCTTTGGAAATAATTGGTATGGGTGATATCCGGATGAAGATGACAAATGGATCTGTCTGGAAAATCAACAAAGTAAGGCATGTACCAAAGTTGACACACAATCTAATTTCAGTGGGACAGCTTGACGACGAAGGTCATAAGGTGACCTTTGGAGATGGTTCCTGGAAAGTGAAAAAGGGAGCCATGATTGTTACTCGAGGAAAGAAAACTGGAACACTTTATATGACTTCCAGTTTGAGAAATCAATTAGCGGCTGTGGATACTGGAGCTAATTCAAGTCTATGGCATAGTAGGCTTGGGGATACGAGTGAGAAGGGAATGAAAATGCTTGTTTCAAACAGAAAGCTACCGGAATTAAAGATCGTTGAACACAAGCTGTGTGAAGCTGTATTTTTTGGAAAGCAGAAAAAGGTGAGCTTTTCAAAAGAGGTTAGAGAACCGAAATCGACGGATTTGGAGCTGATACATACTGATGTATGTGGATCATATCATGTGACATCCCTTGGAGATCACTCAAGATATTATGGCACTACTGTTGACGATTCGAGCAGGAAATTTTGGGTTTATTTTGTGAAAAATAAATTGGATGTGTATGAGACCTTTAAACAGTGGGAGTTAGCCATGGAAGATGTGATGGATTCACTGTCATCCAATCACATGTGGGAGTTGTCAGAACTTCCTGAAGGTAAAAAGGTTTTACATAGCAAGTGGGAGTACCGGTTAGAACATGACGGTAGCAAGCGGTACAAAGAAATACTTGTTGTAAAAGGTGAAAAGAAAGTCATTGGTTACACTGCTATTTTCTCTGTGGTGGTAAAGTTAACTACTATCAAGACTGTACTTGGATCGATGGTAAAAGAAGATTTACATCTGGAACAGTTAGATGTAAAGACGATGTTTCTTCATGGTGAACTAGATGAAGAAGTGAATCAATCACAGGGATTTGAATTACGAGGGAAAGAGAAAATGGTGTGCAAACTTCAGAAGAGCTTGTATGGTCTCAAACAAGCTCCAAGACAGTGGTACAATAAGTTTGATGGTGTAATGAATAATGATGGTTTTCTGAGGTATCAGGCTGATCAATGTTGTCATGTGAAGCTTGATGGTTATTATATCATACTACTGATATATGTAGATGATATGTTGATAGCAGGAGCTTGTCTGGAGGAGATTGATAAACTCGAGAAAGAGTTATCAAAGGAATTTGCTTTGAAGGATTTGGATGCTGCAAAACAAATCTTTGGAATGGGGATCCTTAGAGATCGGGTGAATGGAGTCTTGAAGTTTGAGAAGATTCCTAAAAGCAAGAATCCAGCAGATATGCTCACGAAGGCTGTTATCATTGAAAAACTGAAGTTGTGTTTGACTTCAGTTGGTCTCCTGGACTAACAAAGGAGGTATGAGCTGCTGCACTGATGGTGTGAAGACATTATTGGAATCAAGTCTTCAAGTGGGAGAATTGTTGGGTAAGAATTTAATGGGGTGGGACCCACATTAAATTAAATAATAAAAAAACGTATCCCACATCGAAATAATTTACAAAACTGAACGAATTAATCAATTATAAATAGAGCTCAATTCTTTCAGTTATTGTATCCCAAAATCAAAAGCTTTTTCAGCTTTGATAAAAAGAGAGTGCATAGAAAAAAAGAGTGTATTTTTTTCTTGAGTGTGGGAATTCTCTTTTGTGAGTTAGAGAAAATATTTTCTCGGTATACTCGGGGTTGGGATCGTGAGATATTGGGTGTATTTGTGTATACACTTGTTGTAATATTTCTTCCGGTTATAAAAGTTGCAGTGCTCCGTGGACGTAGCCTATATTGGGTGAACAACGTAAATCTTTGTGTTCTTGTTGATTATTTTATTCCGCAAGTTTGGGTACTATTATCATCGTGGTCGGCATCGCCTCGGTGTAATTCACCAACAGTATTTGTTGCAGGCTTCGTTGAGATCTCCTGAATCTTTGCTGTTGTGGTTAGGGCTGCATTTCCAGAGCATTCCAACGAAGCCCTAGACATTTTTAAGTGTGTTCGATGTGCAAAAAGAAAATGTTTTATTTTTGAGGTATGCTAAATGTCTTGTGACCAAATATGAGCGGGTTTGGAAGCCGATGAAAGTGGCCGGTGACCTCTACACCCCGGTAAAGCATGACCGGGTTTAGATCAGGATTGGAAAGCTGTAAAGCATGACCAGAGACCCATCTACCCGGTAAAGCATGACCGGAGATCTCATGTATGTGGTAGTGGACATCCCTGCCAGCCCAGTACTATGGTTTAGTCTGATCAGGCGTATTTATGTATGAGTCACTTGCTTTGAAACATAGCTTTATGTAAAATGATGATGATTATGTATGTTAATATATGTATGATGCAAGTACGTTTATGAAAATTTGTACGATATGATGGCACGTCTATGTTTATGTAAGTACGTTTGAGTTTAAGTATGTACGCTCTACTTTAGAATGCATGTGGTTATATTACATATTATTTGTTATTCTCAGTTTATACATGTTGAGTCTTTAGACTCACTAGACTTGATCGATGCAGGTGAGGACAAGCTTGAGGAGACGAGAGGCAGGGATCAGTGAGCTTTCTCGGACTGTGCGGTGGACTAACTCGAGGACTGCCTTAATTTTCAAGGATTTTTATGCATGTTATTTCATTTACTCTGATTTTTAACGAATTACTTTATGTTTTTTTTACAAGTACTTGTTTCAAGTTCGTTTACAATCCAAATATTTTGTTGAACATTTTATTTGTATTTCATTTTGAAAGATGATTACTTATTTAAAAGATTTTTTTTTATTTTCTGCGAATTTTAAGTATGTTTAAAAGTACGGTACGTTAAACTTTGCATTCTTCAGCTTACCTTGACAACCAAACCCGAGATATTGCAACCCTAAAAGCTCAACTCGCAAGAGAAAAACAAGATAAACAAGAGCTCATGCAAACCAAAGACCTGCTTTAGACTAATGTACAACTTCTCACCCATCGCCTTGATCGAGAAAAAATGTAGCTCGCCCTAACCCTGCGTAACCCATCTCACGTGGTACGAATAATTGCATTTAAACTAGAGTTATAGAAAGGATTGAAACTGAGAAGGACTTCTCCACCCGCTCTCGTCTCCAGCACGAAGACCTTGGTAGCAAGCAAGAGCATTACATCACCAAGCTTCATGGCTCTATGGATAGGCTGCAATAAAAAAATAACTATATGCACCTCATCATCGAAAATGTGAAAGAAGAAGAAGAAGCACCTATAGATTTAGTTGAAGAAGGCAGTGATGATGAAGACTTTACAGAGTAGGCTAGACTTGTATTAAGGTTGTAACAAAAATATGTTGTGAAAAGAAAAAAGTGTAGCATTTCCTTTTTAAATAAAAACATTATTATTATGTGACATGTACTGCTAAAAATACTACTAGAGATTTTTTTTTGTAAGCTATTTTAGAAATTGCCCAAACGCATGCATGCAATATAAGCAGTCAACCGTACGTTTTAAAAAGTCATTCAATTACTGAATAAAAACAAATGCAGTTAAATAAATCTAAACATCATCAAATTCCAATACTACTGTTTTAGGATAACTCAACATCTGTCAAAAATCACAACGTATAAAAGTATGCAAATTGTATAAAACATTATTTTTCAACCCTAACTCAAAAACAAAAAATACGGAAAAACATAAAGTCCTCGGGTTATCGTGCGTACTCCCAACTCCGCCTACTCAGTCTTAGGAGTCTCTGGTTTCTATCTCATCATGCTTACCTACATCATTCACACATAGTGAGTCTAAAGACTCAACACACCTGAACCGCTATAACAGGTACATATACATAACATGCAACAGTGGAAAGTACTATAATTAAAATAGACTTCATGATCTTAAAAAAATGAACTTAAACATATCGTAACATAAACATATCCAAATCGCATCTCATCATGTAATCATATACGTGTTCATTTTCCTTTATTGAATTCAAATAATTAGTTGTGACTTTCGTATCAGCTCTAAGTCGATGGATCCATCTACGTATAACTGCAGTAAACGCGGCGAGGACATCGACGACAGTTTTACCCATCCACTGAGCCTTGGCCTTTCGTGTTCGTGTTAGTCACAACCAACTCACCTCCTTCAAAACATGTCATCGTATTCATCACTTATAAAATTCATGCATATACGTACATTTTCTTAAAATCAAGCATGCAATGTTTTTCAGTATTTTCATATAATATTCATAATAAACATAAATATTTTAAACATGAAATTTCAGTTTCAGGGCGCTACGAGGACGAGTATCTTGACCATGGTGCAAAATGATCATTTTGCCCCTGAAAACCCTAATTGACTGTTTTACCCTCGGGACCTCAAAATTTTGACCCGAAGCCAACCAAACTTATTAAAATACCTCAAAACTTATTTATAACAATTTCCTAGACGTAAACTTGAGCACATGCATTAATTTCTACAATTCGTTTTAAAACTTGGACTGGGGTCTCGGTTTTAATCCAAATTAACCCGAAACTCAACCAAACATTTCTAAACATAAACCATGACTCAAACCTGCATGATCAGCCCTTAAACCACTTATTTCAGACCACCTAAGACCCTCAAAATTCCTCGACCAGCTGCTGAAAAAATCTGCACCCTAGAGGATCGAACCCTAGTTACCATATCAAGCTAAAAACTCGACCCTACATCGAATCAGCCCGGACCAGACCCAAACTGTAGTAGCCCGAATTCTACTAAGTTAACTAAACATGATTAAGTATCTTTAATTAAGTAAATCATGTGTTAATTGACATTGGAACTGCCATAGCGGATTTCAGAAGCCATACCTGAGTTCAGAAGT
Organism: Primulina eburnea; assembly: GCF_022965805.1. NCBI lineage: Eukaryota > Viridiplantae > Streptophyta > Magnoliopsida > Lamiales > Gesneriaceae > Primulina > Primulina eburnea. The sequence goes on from NC_133114.1 coordinate 8,053,559, forward strand.
CATGGCAGCCTAGGTAGTGGCTGAGCGGAAATGGCTGAGCAGAACCAATGCAGTGCTAGGGAAGTCCGAACCAGTGCAGTGCTAGGGAATGTCCGAACCAGTGCAGTGCTAGGGAAGTCCGAACCAGTGCAGTGCTAGGGAATGTCCGAACGGAGCTGGTGCTAGGGAACATGTCCTGAGGTGTCTAGTAATGTGTCAAGTCGGGACAGGTGTCTTTGTGCATGTGGCCGAGTGACATGTGTCCGGACAGGTGTCGAAGTGCATGGCATTGGGTTGACACGTAATGCATGCAAGGGCTCGGGAGTCCCGAACTGAGGTCTATAAATAGGCCGTGAGATTTCTCATTGTGATAGGGGTATTGTGTGTTTTAGTGCAAGTCCGAGCCACCCTAGTGAGTTGGGACGGAGCAGAGTGGTCCGGACTGACAGAGCGGTCCGGACAGAGCCGAGCAGTCCGACCGAGCAGAGCAGTCCGAGCCGAGCAGTCCGACCGAGCAGAGCAGTCCGAGCATAGCAGTCCGAACCGAGCAGTCCGACCGAGCAGAGCAGTCCGAGCCGAGCAGTCCGACCGAGCAGAGCAGTCCGACCCGAGCAGTCCGAGCCGAGCAGAGCAGTTCGGACAGGGCAGTTAGGGAACGAACTGTTTGAACTTGGACAGGTTGAACTCGGAGCATCGTCATCAGCGGGCTAGCGACGGACGAAGGTTTGGAATTGTATCATTATTATTTTAGGATTATCTAGTTAAGTCTGGTGTATAAGTTTTAGTGATGGTTTTCACTTGATGTTTAGGCTTGGACTAGACCTATTTGTTCTGGTTTTCCCAGTGGATTAGGATTGCAGTGATAGAGGTACGAAAGTACTATCCGAGATATCCTGGTTGAGTATACATTCATATATGTGTTGCATGATTATTTGCTGCATTGTTATATGTCATATGATGCATGCTATTATGTCACGCTTTATGATGCATGTTGCATTTCATGTTGAGTCGTATCTCCTTCGAGATAGCCTTTACTGTTGATCTGTATCTCTTTCGAGATAAGCTATATCTTATGGGGCCGCTCAGCCCTGTTTTGTGGACGCATGGACACCGAGAGTACACAGTGGCCGACGGGTCGGGAGGGCTTCGGTGATCCGGGACATTTTAGGTCCACGTCTGATCTTGTAGTGGATGTAGTGACCCAGAGGAGTACCGCGCGGCACTATCCACTTGGCGCCTCTAGACTGAGCATGTTGAGATCTTTTGTGATTCTTGTTCCTTGAATACCCTGGTATCATATCATAGCATATGCATTTCATATAGGTTTGTATACTCATGCTTTTGTACTGGGCGTTCTTATCGCTCACGTCCTCGGTTTTGTTTATCTTGGACACCCCATTCCCACGGGGCAGGCCTCAGGTTGGATGGCTCAGGAGGAGGATGAGGAGGACGTTGAGTAGCTGGTTGATTTAGTTCTTCAGTACTGTTTGATTCGATATGGTTGTACCGCATATTTTTTATTCTGAGTTATTCTGGACTTCATTTGGGTTGTATAACTATCGTTTGTTGACCATTTTCCGCAATTATCTCTGATTGTTATTAATTAAGTTAATTGCATGCTTAATTCTTGATTAGTAGGTGATTCTGGAACGGGTCACTACATTTATGGTATCAGAGCATGCATATGATTTTGGGATATAGATTCTGTTTTGGGATTTCCGTTGACCATTTTACCATTTTTCCCCATTCTATCTTGTAGCGATGGCTGACCACCTTGGTGATGAGAGTAGTCAGGGGAGTGTAGGTCGTTGGGGTGACCAGGACGATCGTAGGCGTCATCGTGAACATCGTCATCGTCGTGATGGCCCTAGGCGTTTTGAGATGCACCGTTTCATTCAGATGGGGCCTAAGCCTTTAGTCGGTGGTGAGACTCCCGATGTTGCTGAGGATTGGTTAGAGCGCATGGAGAGTTGTTTCCGTGCATTCCAGTGCACCGAAGAGCAGCAGATGGAGACCCTTGGTTTTCTTCTCGAGGGCCGTGCGCGCAAGTGGTGGCAATCGACTTCTGCGCCGATAGTCCAGTCTCAGGGTAGGGTGACTTGGGTCGAATTCCGTGCAGCTTTCATGCAGTTATATTTTCCTCCAGCCCTTCGCCAGGCAAAGACGATTGAACTTCTGAGTCTTAAGTAGGGTAGTATGTCTGTTGATGCATATCAGCAGAAGTTCTTCGAGTTGTTACCCTTTGCTCCTCATATTAGTGGCAGTTCTGAGGCCAAGTATGACCATTTCCTTCAGGGTCTTAACCAAGAGATCTTTGATCGAGTCACTGTCTGCGATGATCCTACTTCTTATGATGGGTTAGTGAACCGGTGTCGCCAGGCAGAGATCAGTCTGCAGCGTGGTAGGTCTATTCTGTCTTCTCGACCTCCGAATACTTTGAGCCCTCGATCTCAGTCTTTCAAGAAGTCTGGTTCTTCTTCTTCTGGATCTGGATCTCGATCTAGCGGTGTTTTTCGCTTTGGTAAGAAGAAGGTTTCTTGTGTGCATTGTGGGAAGAACCATCCATCGGAGCAGTGCCGATCAGCCGCGGGAGCTTGTTTTCAGTGCGGAGAGATGGGTCATCTTAAGAAGAATTGTCCTCAGTTGCGAGGTGGAGCAGGATCTGGTTCCGGATCTCAGACGACTGTTCAGCAGAGGATGCAGGGTCAGGCAATGGGCAGTTCAAATCTTCGACCTCGTGCCCAAGGTCAGGTATTTGCGCTGAACTAGGATCAGGCTGCAGATGAGACAGGGAGAGTCATAGCAGGTACTTTTTGTTTATGCGGTATTCCTGCTTTTGTTCTTATTGATACCGGAGCATCACATTCATTCATTTCTGCACGATTTGTTAAGCGTCATAAGTTACCGTATGTTTCTCTAGACGTCATTCTTTCCGTTTTTACTCCGATGGGTCATTCGGTGTTAGCAAAGCGTCTAGTGATGGGTTGTCCTTTAGATTTTGAGGGTAACGAGTTGACTGCGAATCTTATGATCTTAGAGATGGAAGATTTTGATTGTATTCTGGGTATAGACCTGTTGACTACCTACCGAGCTACTGTGGATTGTTACCAGAAGCTTGTTCAGTTTCGTACGACTGAGAGCTCTAGTTGGTTTTTCTATGGTGAGGGAGCGCGACCTCCGATGCCAGTGGTATCTGCTCTGAAAGCCTGTCGTGCTTTAGAGTCGGGCGGGGAAGGCTACCTCATCTATGCAATTGATTCATCCACAAGTAGTGTTGGTACAGATGATATTCCAGTGGTTTGTTAGTTTCCTGATGTTTTCCCAGATGAGATTCCTGGTTTTCCTCCGATTAGAGAAGTGGAATTTGGCATCGAGTTAATGCCAGGGACTACACCGATTTCTCGTGCCCCCTATCGTCTGGCTCCGTCAGAGATGAGGGAACTGAAGCAGCAATTGCAGGATCTTCTTGATAAAGGTTATATTCGCCCGAGTGTTTCACCTTGGGGAGCTCCAGTCTTGTTTGTCAAGAAAAAGGATGGATCGATGCGATTGTGTATTGATTATCGCCAGCTGAATCGTGTGACGATCAAAAACAAGTATCCATTACCTCGTATTGATGACTTGTTCGATCAGCTTCAGGGTACCTCTGTTTACTCCAAGATTGACTTGCGATCAGGTTATCATCAGATGAGAGTCAGAGATGATGATATTTCCAAGACCGCATTTCGTACTCGATATGGGCATTACGAGTTTCTAGTTATGCCATTCGGATTGACGAATGCGCCAGCGGTGTTCATGGATCTGATGAACCGAGTCTTTCGGGATTTTCTAGATCAGTTTGTTGTGGTTTTCATCGACGATATCTTGATTTATTCTCACAGTGTGGAAGAGCATACCCAGCACTTGAGGATTGTGTTGCAGATTCTTCGCGAGAAGCAATTGTATGCTAAGCTGAGTAAGTGCGAGTTCTGGATTAATCGTGTAGTATTCCTTGGTCATGTGATTTCCAAGGAAGGAGTTTCTGTGGATCCTAGCAAGATTGAGGCAGTGCTGAATTGGTCACGTCCGACGACAGTGGCCGAGATCCGTAGTTTTCTAGGTCTGGCAGGGTATTATCGTCGCTTCATCGTGAATTTCTCTCAGGTAGCTAGACCATTGACGCAACTTACTCGGAAGGATGTTCCATTTGAGTGGTCATCTGAGTGCGAAGATAGTTTCAGAGAGCTTCGTCGACTTCTGACTTCTGCACCTGTTTTGGCGTTACCGTCAGGATCTGATGGTTTCAGTGTTTACACCGATGCCTCATTTCAAGGCTTAGGGTGTGTGTTGACGCAGAATGGTCATGTGATCGCTTATGCTTCCAGACAGTTAAAATCTCACGAGGAAAAGTATCCTATTCATGATCTAGAGTTGGCAGCTATTGTGTTTGCGCTGAAGATCTGGCGTCATTATTTGTACGGTGTTCAGTTTGAAATCTTTACTGATCATAAGAGTCTGAAGTATCTGTTCACTCAGGCTGAGTTGAACATGAGACAACGTCGTTGGATGGATCTACTTAAGGATTATGACTGTGTGATCAAGTACCATCCAGGTTCTGCGAATCTCACAGCCGATGCTCTTAGTCGCAAGGTGAGATCCTCTGCACTTCAGACCAGTGCTAAGTCTAGTGCTGTCCAGAGATTGTTGTTCGTTGGGGTTTAAATTCAAACATCGGAAAGGTATGGAGAGCATTCGTGTTGCTACCATTTTATCTGAGCCAACTTTGTTCACTCGGATTCGAGATGCTCAGACGTCTGATCTCAAGACTCAGAGATTAGCTCGGTTAGTTAGTGGAGATAGCAATTTCCATTATCAGTCTAATGGTCTTCTGTGTTTGTCTAATCGGGTTGTAGTACCAGAGGATGACACTTTGAGGGAAGAGATCTTGTCTCAGGCTCATCGAAGCAAGTTGAGTGTTCATCCGGGAAGCAATAAGATGTATAAAGATTTGAGGACACGATTTTGGTGGAAAGGGATGAAGCGCAGCATTTATCAGTTTGTCTCCAAGTGTCTAGTTTGTCAGCAGGTTAAGGCAGAGCATCGTCGACCTGGAGGATTATTGTTGAATTTACCTATTCCTGAATGGAAGTGGGAGCATATCACGATGGACTTCATTACTCACTTGCCATTGTCTTCGAGGAACAGTGATGCTATTTGGGTAGTGGTGGATCGACTCACCAAGTCTGCTCATTTTCTGCCATATAACCGTGATTTCACTTTCGATCGTATGGCTCGATTGTATATTCAAGAGATTGTACGTTTGCATGGAGTGCCAGTCAGTATTGTTAGTGACAGAGATCCTCGTTTTACCTCACGATTTTGGGGTAGTTTCCAGTCAGCATTGGGTACTTCACTAAGTTTGAGTACTGCTTATCATCCAGAGACCGACGGTCAGTCGGAGAGGACTATCCGTACGCTTGAGGATATGTTGCGAGCTTGTGTTATGGATTTCGGAACCGCTTGGCAGGATCATTTGCCTTTGATTGAGTTCGCGTACAACAACAGCTATCATCGTAGTATTGGTATGGCACCATTTGAGGCGTTGTATGGGCGACGTTGTCGTACTCCATTATTCTGGGACGAAGTTGGGGAACGACATGTTGAGGGACCGGAGTTAGTCCAGCAGGCTATTGATAAGGTTGCAGTAATCAAGAAGCGGATTAAGACTGCTCAGGATCGACAGGCTAGTTATGCGAACACCAAGCGTCGACCTCTTCAATTTCAGCCAGGTGAGAAAGTGTTTCTCCGAGTTTCGCCTTTTCGCAGGATTTTGAGATTTGGTCTCAAGGGTAAGCTATCTCCGAGATTTATTGGTCCATTTGAAATATTGGAAAGCGTGGGAGATTTGGCTTACAGACTTGCATTGCCGCCGTACTTATCAAGTATTCATGATGTGTTCCACGTATCTTTGTTGAGACGATATGTAGCAGATGAGTCTCACATCTTACATCCCTCTGAAGTTCAACTTGATTCGGATTTGTCTTACGTGGAACGACCAATTCGGATTCTCGATCGCAAAGACAAGGTGTTGCGGAATAAGATCATTCCTCTTGTCTTAATTCAGTGGCAGCGCAGAGGCACTGAAGAAGCCACTTGGGAGTTAGAGAGCCGTATGCGTTCAGAGCATCCAGAGCTCTTTTAAGTTGTACTGTAGTTGTACTTTGGATATATTTGTGTTTTCAGTTGTAATCTAAATATCAGTTGTATTTAACAACAATTGAGATGTAATAACAATGTTGTTATTCCGTTTTGTTCATCTTCTAAGCCTGATTTCGAGGACAAAATCTTTTTAAGTGGGGGAGAATGTAGTAGCCCGAATTCTACTAAGTTAACTAAACATGATTAAGTATCTTTAATTAAGTAAATCATGTGTTAATTGACATTGGAACTGCCATAGCGGATTTCAGAAGCCATACCTGAGTTCAGAAGTCATGGCAGCCTAGGTAGTGGCTGAGCGGAAATGGCTGAGCAGAACCAATGCAGTGCTAGGGAAGTCCGAACCAGTGCAGTGCTAGGGAATGTCCGAACCAGTGCAGTGCTAGGGAAGTCCGAACCAGTGCAGTGCTAGGGAATGTCCGAACGGAGCTGGTGCTAGGGAACATGTCCTGAGGTGTCTAGTAATGTGTCAAGTCGGGACAGGTGTCTTTGTGCATGTGGCCGAGTGACATGTGTCCGGACAGGTGTCAAAGTGCATGGCATTGGGTTGACACGTAATGCATGCAAGGGCTCGGGAGTCCCGAACTGAGGTCTATAAATAGGCCGTGAGATTTCTCATTGTGATAGGGGTATTGTGTGTTTTAGTGCAAGTCCGAGCCACCCTAGTGAGTTGGGACGGAGCAGAGTGGTCCGGACTGACAGAGCGGTCCGGACAGAGCCGAGCAGTCCGACCGAGCAGAGCAGTCCGAGCCGAGCAGTCCGACCGAGCAGAGCAGCCCGAGCAGAGCAGTCCGACCCGAGCAGTCCGACCCGAGCAGAGCAGTTCGGACAGGGCAGTTAGGGAACGAACTGTTTGAACTTGGACAGGTTGAACTCGGAGCATCGTCATCAGCGGGCTAGCGACGGACGAAGTTTTGGAATTGTATCATTATTATTTTAGGATTATCTAGTTAAGTCTGGTGTATAAGTTTTAGTGATGGTTTTCACTTGATGTTTAGGCTTGGACTAGACCTATTTGTTCTGGTTTTCCCAGTGGATTAGGATTGCAGTGATAGAGGTACGAAAGTACTATCCGAGATATCCTGGTTGAGTATACATTCATATATGTGTTGCATGATTATTTGCTGCATTGTTATATGTCATATGATGCATGCTATTATGTCACGCTTTATGATGCATGTTGCATTTCATGTTGAGCCGTATCTCCTTCGAGATAGCCTTTACTGTTGATCTGTATCTCTTTCGAGATAAGCTATATCTTATGGGGCCGCTCAGCCCTGTTTTGTGGACGCATGGACACCGAGAGTACACAGTGACCGACGGGTCGGGAGGGCTTCGGTGATCCGGGACATTTTAGGTCCACGTCTGATCTTGTAGTGGATGTAGTGACCCAGAGGAGTACCGCGCGGCACTATCCACTTGGCGCCTCTAGACTGAGCATGTTGAGATCTTTTGTGATTCTTGTTCCTTGAATATCCCTGGTATCATATCATAGCATATGCATTTCATATAGATTTGTATACTCATGCTTTTGTACTGGGCGTTCTTATCGCTCACAGTCCTCGGTTTTGTTTATCTTGGACACCCCATTCCCACGGGGCAGGCCTCAGGTTGGATGGCTCAGGAGGAGGATGAGGAGGACGTTGAGTAGCTGGTTGATTTAGTTCTTCAGTACTGTTTGATTCGATATGGTTGTACCGCATATTTTTTATTCTGAGTTATTCTGGACTTCATTTGGGTTGTATAACTATCGTTTGTTGACCATTTTCCGCAATTATCTCTGATTGTTATTAATTAAGTTAATTGCATGCTTAATTCTTGATTAGTAGGTGATTCTGGAACGGGTCACTACAAAACCAACCCACTATAGGACATGATTGGACCCTATTGGACCTATCTAACCATGGCATGTCGCCTCAAGCAAATGGACATGAGCAGGACACTCAAAACCCCAAACTCGTGCACCCCTCAAGCAAATCTCAGACACCCGATCTGTCCCTAGCCATGGCTAGCCATGCTTGGGCCTTAATGAACCATGACTCAGACTCTCTTGGGTCTGCACCATGGCATGGTTCGACACTTACACGTTAGCCTTTCCTCCTAAACGTGACCCACCATAAAACTATTGATCCGATAGGTCCCCTTTCAAAGGTGTCCCCGATCTGAATTTTTCCACTTGACACAATGAAAAACCTGCTGTGAATGAATCCCTACCCCTTCCAACAGTACACATAAACGTGAGTTACATGTATATAAAACCAATATTTTCATGTCGAAGCTCGTGTAAACCATTTCATAACAGTAGGTCAAATGTGTGACATGCAAGATCAAATAAAATGTGTACTATGATGTGAAAGATGCGAAAATAATGGTTTAGGGCGTGCCTTCTCGTATTTACGCTCCAAAACCTTGATACAATCGCGTAGAACAGACACAGGAGAGACGGGGAATAGTTCCTTTGAAAAGCCATGAGAAAAGTTCTAGTATGGAGCTGTTGAAACTTTCAAAAATCTGCTGCTGGAGGTGGAGAGGGACGGTCGATAATGAGGTATGGTGATTAGGGTTTTGGGAGGTAGGGTTAGATATAATGTTTAGTATATAATGGGCCTAAATTAAAAATAATGAGGTTTTGAAGGATTTTAGGACCATTATATATTAAAATAGTCCCGTTAAGCCTAAAAACACCCTCGCAAAATATTTTGTTCAGGTAAGCTTTTGAAAATATTGCCCAAACTCTCAAAAAGTCCTCCGATATGCTAAAAATTGCCTACTGGTTTAAAATACGTCTCGATGGGTAAAAATACCTCAACAAAGCCATTTTCGAAAATCACATTTATTTACACCATATATTAAATAACTAGAATTAATTATTAATAAAAACATTTTTTCCTTAATTGTCTCCGATTTCCATTCCTCATTTGATCGTGAAGTACTGCTAAAAGGCCTAATAAATGAAATATGGTAATTCATAAAATGAAATACATATTTATTTCACGATCATGCATTAAAAATAATTAAAAAAACATTTTAACAAAACCCTAGATTTTCATGCAATCAGATTACGTTGTTCGAATTTCTAGACCTTACACTGGTGATCCTACTATCATTACCTTTTGACGGCTTTCTTCATGAAGAATCATAGAGAAGACTGCCCTAAGAGATGGCAGTGGCTTGATGCTGATAACTCGTCCTCTTATCATCGAGCTCTTTGTTAAGACCTGGCAGGAATTTGAAAACCCTCTTTGTTTCAAAAATCTTGCTAAAGAGTGATTTGTCGTCTGGGCACGTCCAGTTGTGTGTGTCGTACAAGTAAATTTTCTGCCATTGTCTTGTTAAATTGTTGTAGTACTGTGTAGCACTTAGGTCTCCTAGGCGCATTTCATACACCTGGGTTTCGGTTTCGAAGAGCTCTAGGGTGTTTTCTGAGCTGGAGTAGGTTAGCAGGGTTGTTTCCCAGATATCTGCAGCTGTATGACAGAGAAGGAAGTTGATACCCGTCTCTTTAGTCATTGATCCAATGAGCCACGATTTGATTATGCTTTCAATTGCCTTCCAAGCTTTGGCCGCTGATTCCTCGGGTTTTGGCGCCTTGTTAATACTTTAAGAAAGTCTTCCTTGCTTCTTCCACAAGTACATGAGCATGGATTGTGACCATTGAATTGTGGTATGTGAGTTTGTGGTTTGTGATTTGATGTGCAAAGTGTTTCGAGGTTGGGGAAGGTGATATGTCAGCGTCTGAGATGGGTGTATCAGAATTTTAGGTCTCCATGGCTCTGATACCATGTAGAAGAACACTTATTTTGTAAATAATAATCTGTGTTATTCATTCATTGTGAAACCATACATATACATGGCTAAAAAACGTAATAGACCACAAAACTAGGAAGAATCACAACTGATTCCTAATAACAGGGAAAGACCATAAGAATAGGAAAGAATACAACAACTAATTACAAAAAACTCTGGTTACGTAGCATCCAAGAATTCTAAGGACCTAACTCTATATATTTCAACAATGACAATTATGGATCACTGAATTCATGGAAGCAGTATAAATTTATTGTCGAATTAAATTGTTAATCAACATATAACTTTTATATAAATAAATCATAAACCGACTAATACTTGAACAAAACAAGAATATTAAATTAAAGCTCAAAAACCCTCACAGTGATAAAATTGAAATAGTAGAAATATTCCTTGAATCAGAAACAAAAACAACTTCTCTCTCCGAGAAATCATTTTAAGTCAAATACAACAATTAAGACTCTAAATTTTGGAATAATCTTTACTCCTTGAAATTCTGCTAGCTTCAGTTTCATATGCATCAGAAGAACAGTCACAAGGCATGGTCATGCCTTGATCCAGGACTTCTTCGGTTTTTGTCTTTCTTTAACAGCATTATCTTGACATATTTTAATGTCATAATAAATCACCTCTTTATCTCAAATTTGCTCCAAGACCATAAAATTTCTTCCTACAAAAAAATAACACCAAAGTGAATCAATTAAGCATGTTGAAATAAAAACGAGCAATTTGAAGAGGATGACATTCTCCTTACAGACATGGAAGACTTCTTCAATTTGGACAATGTCATTGATTCTTTCTTGATGATGAGGTGACTCTTGGCCTCAGCCCCTCCACTATACTTATTCAGCTATCGATGAAAATATTCATTTTCTGGTCCAATACTTTCTTTTTTGAATTTTCGCGAGTTAGTCGAGCTAATTGCGTGGTTTTGATGACTGACCGAGTACTAAGTAACCCCAAATATATCTAAATTTTTTGAAGTGTTGAAAAGTAACTGGGGCCTGATGCCTCTCAGGCTTGGACAAGGTACCTGGATTTCATGTCTCTCAAACTTAGATAAGGTTTTAGGATCTCATGTCTCTCGGACTTAGATAAGGTGTCGGAGACTCATGTTTCTTAGATAAGTTGCAAGGATCTCATGTATCTCATACATAGATAAGGTGTCGGGACCTCATGTCTCCCTAATTTAGATAAGGTACCGGAGTCTCATCGTGTTAGAGTAGGTGTCCGTCGAGCCAAGTGTTGGCCGAGTGTTCACAATGAAACTCTATGTATAAACGATCTTTATTTTAATAATATTTGAAATTACTATTTTGGCACTTCTTTATCTGTATACCCATGCTAGTTGCATAGATAAATTCCTTGAATATACAAATAGTAGAAAGAATATGAGATGCTCATATGATGAGTATCATGAAACTCATATTTGGAATACTGTATATTCTAAACAATTCCTAGTCGATTCAGCCGCCGCTAAGAAGGATATAGGCCGCTCGAGTTAGACACTAGTATCTGCGATGTGAGTACCATGTTTCATTCGTAGGGGACATTGTGATGTTCGAGCATGCAGATAGGTGCTCCTGGTAGAATACACTGAACAACCCTCCATAAAGGACTTTCCAAGTGGTTCTCACTTATCGAGTGGAAAAGTCCTAGTTTATGGTTGTACACCATTAGTCCTTATGACCCGGGACAACATTGAGACTCTATGTGCTAGAATTACACTTTGACTTGTTTACCGACTCTCATGGGGTCATCAGGTGGCAAGGTTAGGTGTTCTGTCGAAACATATAGGAGTCGATGCATTGTAGTCGTGGATTCACCGCTAGCCTTCGGGTATGGATATCCTATGTGTTATCATGTGTATGTAGGTTGAAATCTCTGATCAGTGTATGGTGGTAATTAAGAAAGGGGTTTCTTAGATTAAACCATCGATGCAACTACTACATGACACACAGTATCGATTCATTGACAACTCTCGATAAACCAATGGTTGTCGAATCGTTCGGGATATATGAGTTGAAGGGACCGTACTGTACGCTAATCATAATTGAATGGTTCTTGCAGGAACTATCATTTGATACCTAGGGAATCATGTAAGCGATGCTGCTAGGCGTTTAACATGATTGGTTGGGTACTATCAGACTTGAGTTCTGACGTTCTTGTTATCAAGGAGTTGATAATTAAGAATGGAACAATTAGGGTATGCTCATATAAGGACATGTTTAGTCCGAATCACATGGAGATGTGAACCCACGGCTAGTTGTATCAATGAACCATTGAGGGCCACACAAGTACTAGCTTTCTAGATCCCGTTGAGAAGTAAAATTGTTCAATGTGTTGAACGGCTTGTAAATGAGTTTATAAGCATAAATAAAATAGAAGTATGACTTCTATGAGAGAAATGTGACTTTTAATTTGTGGAAGTGTTCCTAGATTAAAAGTTGGCCAAATAAATAATGTATTTGAAAATTGTGATTTTCATAAACATTATTATAGACTAAATTAAATTAATTCAAGTGTTGAATTAATTAAACACTATTGGGCCTAGTAGAGTCCAAATAATTAAATTAATTCAATTGTTGAATTATTTAAATCATATTGGGTCTTGTCGAGCAATATTAAAAAAATTATTCAACTAGTGACTTGAGTAAATTCAAGTAATGTTTAATTAGTCTCAAATATGTTTGAGATAATTAAAATAAGTCCATGGATTTTTAATTGATAAAAATCAAATAACATTGCATGCATGGGAGGTGAAAGGTTGGGAGACAACTTTTTGTATAACCAAGGCTTGGCACAACTTTTTAACTCAACTTTTCCCGCAACCAAGAAAAGTCTTCCTCCCTTGTCTAATACATGCAATGGCCGAAATTCCTAGGGCAATTCTCTCCCAAAATTCTCCAATTTTTCTTCTTCAATAGTTGAGTAAAGAAAACACTTCTCAAAGAAAAATGCTCTAATTTTTCTAGTGCAAAATTAGAGTGGTTCTAGCTTGTTGGTGGTGGGCTTAATATTTGAGCAAGGTGGGCTCAAAGGGAAGCTTGAAGATTGTCTTGCCATTGAAGAGCTAAGGTGTTTACATCTTAGTTGGAGTCATCATCAACCTCAAGAGGTTGATAGGTAACTATTTCTCAACACCCTATGTATGACAAAGTTGAAATTTTGTATATGCTACACCTAGTACTAGGTGGCCGAATTTTTCATGTGTTTTTCGAAAATTTTTGTTGCTTCCGTTGCGTTTTCGGTCACCTAAAATCGATCCCTTTCACATCGGGACCTCATGTCTCCCTAATTTAGATAAGCTACCGAAGTCTTATATCTCCCGGACATAGATAAGATGTTGGGACCTCATGTCTCTCTGACTTAGATAAGGTGTCGGGGCCAAATGTCTCTCCAGCTTAGATAAGGTACAGTGCCTCATGTCTCCCGGACCTCGATAAGGTTCTGGGCCTCATGTCACTCATACTTGAATAGGGTGATGGGGCCTCATGTCTCCCGAACTTAGACAAAGTCCCAGGGCCACATTTCTATTGGACTTAGATAAGGTTTCGGGGTCTCAAGTATCCTAGGCTTAGATAAGGTGTTTGGGCTTCATGTCTCCCGAACTTAAATAAAGTGTGGGGGCCTCATGTCTGCCAGACTTAGATAAAGTGTCGGAGCATCATGTATCCTGAACTTGAATAAGGTGTCGGGGCCTCATATCTCCCAGAATTGCATAATTTTTCGGGACCTAATGTCTCCTAGACTTGAATAAGGTGCCAGGGCCTCGTGTCTTCCGGACTTATATAAGGTGTCGGGGTCTCATGTCTCTCAGGCTTGCATAAGATGTCGAGGCCTCATGTCTCTTTGACTTAGATAAAGTGCCTGGGCCTCAAGTCTCCCAGACTTAGATAAGGAGTCGGGGCCTCATGTCTCTCAGGCTTGAATAAGGTATTGGTGCCTCAGGTCTCTCGGACATAGATAAAGTGCTGGGGTCTCATGTCTCCCAGACTTAGATAAGGTGTCAAGGCCTCATGTCTGTCGGGCTTAAACAAGGTTATGGGACCTCATGTCTCACGGACTTTGAATATGGTCTCGGGGCCTCATGTCTCCCAAACATAAATAAAGTTTCATGGCCCCATGTCTCCGAGGCTTAGACAAGGTGTCGGGGCCTCATCTATGCTGGACTTGAATAAGGTATCAGGGCTTCATGTCTCTCGAACTTGAATAAGGTGTCGGGGCCTCAAGTCTCTCGGGTTTATATAAAGTGTCGGGGCCTCATACCTCCTAGGCTTAGAATAAGTGTCAGGTCCTCATACCTCTCAGGCTTAGAATAAGTGTCAGAGCCTCATGTCTCCCAGGCTTAGATAAAGTGCAGAACCTCGTCCCTCCCCAGTTTAAAATAAGGTATAGGGCCTCATGTCTCCTGGGTTTAGACAAGGTAACAAAGGGAGGACTCGTGTCTGCCGGACTTGAATAAAGTGTCGGTGCCTAATTTCTCACGAGCTTAGATAAATTTTCGGGGCCTCATACCTCCCAGGCTTAGATTCAATATCAAGGCCTCATATCTCCCGGGCTTAGATAAAGTGGTGACCCGTTCCAGAATCACCTACTAATCAGAACTTAAGCATGCAAAATTAACATTTAAAACTGAATTAGGTAAACAGCGAAAAAACAGTAATACAACCCAATCGAATCTGTAAGTACAAAATACTTAAACAACCAGATCGAACTAAATTCCAAGAATAAATACCAACAACTACAAGTCAACCTCTGCCAGCTCCCTGTCCACTCCCTCCTGGACCGTCCAACCTGAGACCTGCCCCATCGAATAGGGTGTCCAAACAGAGATAAACCGAGGACGTGAGCATAAAACGCTCAACACCGAAAGCATGAGTATACAAGACTATGACATGCATGTATGCAAAATGTACTGGATACCAGGATCTGGGTATAACGAAATACTGCTCAGGTAAATGACGTCAAGGTATGTAGCACTCTGCGCCGTCGCATCAGGAGGTGGCTCCCATACCAAAATAAACCTGTGGATATACCGGTGACCTGACCACCGTCGGCCAACGGGGTCCAACCATCCACAACAAACGAGGGCTGAGCACCCTCTCAACAGGCTATCTCAAAAATAGTCAGGCTCAACATGATTATGCAAATGCCGCATAATAAACCATGCATCATATGACAGATAATAATGCAACATATAAACATGCAACACATAGTAAAGCATACTCAATCCTGCTATCTCGGATAGTACTTTCGTACCTCAAACCAGTAGATCCTAGCAATCAGCCCTAGAATCAAGCCTGCGTCCGTAGTCAGCCCACTGATGCCGCTAGCTCCCAACTAGAGCACAGCTCCGCTACAAAACCAGTAGCTCCCCAGTAGTGCTTAAACCTCGGGAAAAGACTAGAAACCCATCAGAAACGACTAAAACGCTCTGGAACACTCGGAATTGGCGAGTAAAAAGTGAAGCCTCGCGCCTCTATTTATAGACAACGATCGGTAGATCCGATCCACTTCGGACGATCCGATCCGGTACACTTCGGACCTTCCGAACCCTGATCGGACGATCCGAACCCTGCATGTCTTACACGTGTCCAGCCACCTGTCTTCGGACGATCCGAACCCTGATCGGACGATCCGAACCTTGCATGTCTTCCAGGTGTCCAGCCACCTGTCTCGGACGATCCGAACCCTGATCGGACGATCCGAACCTTGCATGTCTTCCACGTGTCCAGCCACCTGTCTCGGACGATCCGAACCCTGATCGGACGATCCGAACCCTGATCGGACGATCCGAACCCTGTTCGGTCCTTCCGATCTCACCGAAATATAATTAATCCAATAATTAACTCAAATTAGGCATCGGGATACTACATTCTCCCCCCCTAAAAAGGATTTCGTCCGCGAAATCGAGTCTGAAGAATGACAATTCTGAACAACAATACATTCAACTTAGGAATGAATTACAACTGAAAGTACAACTGAAATTACAATCATAATTGAAAATAGTAGAACTAGAATAACTCTGGATGCTCTGACCGCATGCGACTCTCTAGTTCCCAAGTAGCTTCTTCAGTACCTCGGCGCTGCCACTGCACTAAGACAAGAGGAATAGTCTTATTCCGCAGTACCTTATCCTTCCGGTCTAAGATCGAAACCGATCTTTCCACAAAAGACAAATCCGGATTCAGCTGAACTTCTGTCGGATGCAAAACATGAGACTCATCTGCTACGTATCGTCTCAACAAAGACACATGAAACACATTGTGAACACTAGACAGATACGGTGGCAAAGCTAATCTGTAGGCCAAATCTCCCACACATTCTATGATCTCAAAAGGACCAATGAATCTCGGAGATAGCTTACCCTTGAGTCCAAATCTCAGAATCCTCCGAAAAGGTGATACCTTGAGAAACACTTTCTCGCCGGCATCAAAATGAAGAGGTCTGCGCTTGGTGTTCGCATAACTCGCTTGTCGATCCTGAGCAGTCTTAATCCGCTGTTTGATCACAAGAACTTTGTCCATGGCCTGCTGAATCAATTCTGGACCCTCGACCTGTCGTTCTCCGACTTCCTCCCAGAACAGAGGAGTACGACAACGTCGACCATACAATGCTTCAAACGGAGACATACCAATACTCCTATGAAAACTGTTATTGTATGCAAACTCTATCAGTGGCAGATGATCCTGCCAAGCTGGCCCGAAATCCATCACACAAGATCTCAACATATCCTCAAGAGTACGAATAGTCCTCTCTGACTGACCGTCAGTCTCTGGGTGATATGCAGTACTCAAACTCAAGGTAGTGCCCAAAGCTTGCTGAAAGCTGCCCCAGAATCTAGATGTAAATCGAGGATCTCTGTCACTAACGATACTCACGGGCACACCATGAAACCGTACAATCTCCTGAATGTACAACCGTGCCATCCGATCGAAAGTGAAATCTCTGTTATACGGAAGAAAATGGGCAGACTTAGTAAGCCGATCCACTACCACCCAGATAGCATCTCTATTCCCCACAGACATAGGCAAGTGAGTCACGAAGTCCATCGTGATATGCTCCCACTTCCACTCCGGAATAGGAAGATTCTGCAACAAACCTCCAGGTCGTCGATACTCAGCCTTCACCTGCTGACAGACTAGGCACTTGGAGACATACTGATAAACATTACGTTTCATACCTTTCCACCAAAATCGAGTCCTCAAATCCTTATACATCTTGTTGCTCCCCGGATGAACACTCAACTTGCTACGATGAGCCTGGGACAAAATCTCCTCCCTCAAAGTGTCATCTTCCGGTACAACAACACGACCAGATAAGCACAAAAGACCCTCGGACTGATAGTGTAATCCAGAAGTATTATCTCCATCAGCCAACCGAGCTAATTTCTGAACCTTAGAATCAGACATCTGAGCATCTCTAATCCGAGAATACAAAACTGGCTCAGAAAAAATAGTAGCCACACGGATACTCTCCGTTCCCTTCCGATGCTTACAATTGAATCCCATCGAACAGAAATCCTGAATAATCCCAGATACAGCACAAGTCTGAAGAGCAGACAATCTCACCTTGCGACTAAGAGCATCGGCCGTGAGATTCGCAGATCCTGGATGATACTTGATCTCACAATCATAATCCTTGAGTAGATCCATCCAACGACGCTGACGCATGTTCAACTCAGCCTGAGTGAACAGATACTTCAAACTATTATGATCAGTGAAAATCTCAAATCGCTCACCATACAGATAATGGCGCCAGATTTTCAAAGCAAAAACGATCGCTGCTAATTCCAGATCATGAACAGGATAGTTTTCCTCATGAGGCTTCAACTGTCTCGACGCATAAGCAATCACATGCTCATTCTGCATCAGAACACACCCTAGTCCCTGTAAAGAGGCATCGGTGTAAACACTGAAACCACCAGATCCAGACGGTAAAGCCAAAACAGGCGCAGATGTCAAACGTCTGCGAAGTTCCAAGAAACTCTCTTCGCACTCTGATGTCCACTCAAATGAAACATCTTTCCAAGTGAGCTGAGTGAGTGGCTTAACAATCTGAGAGAAGTTGACAATGAAACGGCGATAATACCCAGCCAATCCCAGAAAACTGCGGATCTCGGCTACTGTCGTCGGACGCGACCAGTTCAATACCGCTTCCACCTTGCTCGGGTCAACTGAAACTCCCTTGCTAGAAATGACATGACCAAGGAATACAACCCTGTCAATCCAAAAATCACATTTACTCAACTTCGCATAAAGCTGATTCTCACGAAGTGTCTGTAAAATAATCCTTAAGTGTTGTGCGTGTTCTTGCTGATCATGCGAATAGATTAAGATGTCATCTATGAACACCACAACAAACTTATCCAAGAATTCCCGAAAAACCCGATTCATCAGATCCATAAAAACTGCTGGTGCATTCGTCACCCCAAAAGGCATAACCAGAAACTCATAATGCCCATACCGGGTCCTGAATGCAGTTTTCGATATATCTCGCTGATGAACCCGAAGCTGATGATAACCAGACCTTAAATCAATCTTGGAATACACAGAGGTACCTTGCAGTTGATCAAATAAATCATCAATCCGTGGCAACGGATACTTATTCTTTATCGTAGCACGATTCAACTGCCGATAATCTATGCAGAGCCGCATAGAACCATCCTTCTTTTTGACAAAAAGAACTGGTGCTCCCCACGGGGACACAATGGGTCGAATATACCCCTTGTCAAGAAGATCCTGCAACTGCTGTTTCAATTCTTGCATCTCCGATGGAGCTAAACGATAAGGAGTTCTAGAGATTGGTGCCGTGCCTGGCACTAAATCAATGCCGAAATCCACTTCCCGAACGGGAGGAAAACCAGGAATCTCCTCGGGAAAAACATCCGGAAAATCGCAAACCACTGGAATGTCACTGATACCGACACTATCTGCGGACGAATCAATAGCATAGATAAGGTAGCCTTCCCCGCCCGACTCTAAAGCACGACAGGCTTTCAGAGCAGAAACCACAGGCATCGGGGGTCGCGCTCCCTCTCCATAGAAAAACCAACTGTCGCCCTCAACTGGACGAAACTGCACAAACTTCTGATAACAGTCCACAGTAGCTCTAAACACAGTCAGCACATCTATTCCCAGAATGCAATCAAAATCCTCCATCGCAAGAATCATCAAATTAGCAGTTAAAACATTACCCTCAAACTCTAGAGGACAACCCAAAACTAGACGTTTAGCTAGCACCGAATGACCCATCGGTGTGGAAACAGATACCACAACGTCCAAAGAAGTGAAAGGTAATGCATGACGCTTAGCAAATCTCGCAGATATGAATGAATGTGATGCACCAGTATCAATGAGAGCGTAAGCAGGTAATCCACATAATAAAAAAACACCTGCGATAACTCTCTCGTTCTCCTCAGCAGCCTGATCCTGGTTAAGAGCAAAGACCTGCCCTTGAGTACGCGGTCGGAGGTTAGAACCCTGAGTAGACTGTCCCTGCTGTGGCCTCTGATGAACTGAAGCCTGAGAACCAGATCCTGATCCTCCGCCCGTCTGTGGACAATCTCTCTTCATGTGGCCCATCTCACCGCACTTGTAACAAGCACCCGCAACCTTGCGACAACGCTCCGTCGGATGATCCTTCCCGCAATGCTGACACGGGCCCTTCTTCTTCCCAAAATGGTGAACTCCTCCAGATCCAGAGGAAGAAGAAGTAGATCCAGCCTTCTTAAATGCTTGGGCGCGGGGACCCAAAGAACTAGTAGGACGAGCAGACTGCATGGCTCGACCTCTCAGCAAACTGCCCTCAGCCTGGCGACAACGATTTACAAGGCCCTCATACGATGTCGGATCATCACAGACAACAACCCGATCATAAATCTCCTGATTGAGGCCCTGGAGAAAATGGTTATACTTGGCCCTAGCATTGTCACTGACATGTGGAACATACGGAAGCAACTCAAAGAACTTCTGCTGATACTCATCAACAGACAAACTTCCCTGCTTCAGATTGATCAACTCAATCGCCTTGGTCTGCAGAAGAGCTGGAGGAAAGTAAAGCAGCATGAAAGTGGCTCGGAAATCGGCCCAAAGAACTCGACCCTGTCGCTGAACTATCGGTGCAGAGGTAGACCTCCACCACTTACGCGCACCACCCTCCAGCAAGAAATCAAGGGTATCAATCTGCTGCTCCGCCGAGCACTGAAAAGTCTTGAAGCAGCTCTCCATCCTCTCAAGCCAGTTCTCCGCAACATCCGGAGTCTCACCGCCCGAAAGAGGTTTCGGCCCCATCTGCAAGAACCGATGCATACTAAAACTCCGAGGCTCATCACGACGGTGTTGACGACGTTCTCGATGCTCTCGACGACGCTCTCGATCGTCGCGGTCTCCCCAGCGTCCAATGCTGCCATGACTACTAGCATCGTCGTCAAAACCAGACATCTCTTAGCTACAAAAGTTACCAGAGATTAAACCCAAAAGAACAGTTCCAAATCCCAAAATCTTAATGCATGCTCTGATACCATAAATGTAGTGACCCGTTCCAGAATCACCTACTAATCAGAACTTAAGCATGCAAAATTAACATTTAAAACTAAATCAGGTAAACAGCGGAAAAACAGTAATACAACCCAATCGAATCTGTAAGTACAAAATACTTAAACAACCAGATCGAACTAAATTCCAAGAATAAATACCAACAACTACAAGTCAACCTCTGCCAGCTCCCTGTCCACTCCCTCCTGGACCGTCCAACCTGAGACCTGCCCCATCGAATAGGGTGTCCAAAACAGAGATAAACCGAGGATGTGAGCATAAAACGCTCAGCACCGAAAGCATGAGTATACAAGACTATGACATGCATGTATGCAAAATGTACTGGATACCAGGATCTGGGTATAACGAAATACTGCTCAGGTAAATGACGTCAAGGTATGTAGCACTCTGCGCCGTCGCATCAGGAGGTGGCTCCCATACCAAAATAAACCTGTGGATATACCGGTGACCTGACCACCGTCGGCCAACGGGGTCCAACCATCCACAACAAACGAGGGCTATAAGAAGGTTTAATGTGTAATTTTGACCGAGTCATGATCGGACGGACCGAAGATGGTTCGGAAGCACCGAAGAGGTCGGAAGGTCCGAAGTGAGTTCGGTGGATCCGATCATTAGGTGTCAAGAGTTGATCGACACGTGGGAGTTCGGACGTTCCGAAGTGTAGGTTCGGTGGATCCGATCATGAGGTGTCAAGAGCAGCTGGACACGTGCATGTTCGGACGGTCCGAAGTGTATGATCGGAGGATCCGATCATGAGCTGTCAAGAGCCAATGGACACGTAGCGTTCGGACGTTCCGAAGTGTTGTTCGGAGGATCCGAACATGGCCTATAAATAGTGCTCGGATTTCTCATTTTTGACTCGCCAATTCAGAGAATTCCATAGCATTTCAGTCGTTTCTGACAGGTTCTAGTCTTGTTCCGAGATTTGGGCACTAGCGGGGAGCTGCTGGTCTTGTAGCAGAGCTGTGCTCTAGTTGGGAGCTAGCGGCATCAGCGGGCTAGCGACGGACGAAGGTTTGGAATTTTATCAGTATTTATCTCAGGATTATCTAGTTAAGTCTGGTAGATAAGTTTAGTGATGGTTTTCACTTGATGAATAGGCTTGGATTAGACCTGTTGTCTGGTTGTATTGGGTATTTTATTTTGAGTTATTCTAGATTTCGATTGGGTTGTATAACCATTATTTTTGTTGACTTTTCCGCTGTTATCTCTGATTATTGTTAATTAGGTTAATTGCATGCTTAGTTCTTGCCTAGTAGGTGATTCTGGAACGGGTCACTACATTTATGGTATCAGAGCATGCATACGATTTTGGGATATAGATTTCTGTTTTGGGATTTCCGTTGACCAATTTACTAGTTTCCCCATTCTATGTTGTAGCAATGGCTGACCACTTTGGTGATGAGAGTAGTCAGGGAAGTGTAGGTCGTTGGGGTGACCAGGACGATCATAGATGTCATTCTTTCCATTTCTACTCCGATGGGTCATTCGGTTTTAGCCAAGCGTCTAGTGATGGGTTGTCCTTTAGATTTTGAGGGTAACGATGTTGTTATTTCGTTTTGTTCATTCTCTAAGCTTGATTTCGAGGACGAAATCTTTTTAAGGGGGGGAGAATGTAGTAGCCCGAATTCCAAATTGGGTAATTAACGGAGTAGTGGTGATTAAGAAGGTTTAATGTGTAATTTTGACCGAGTCATGATCGGACGGACCGAAGATGGTTCGGAAGCACCGAAGAGGTCGGAAGGTCCGAAGTGAGTTCGGTGGATCCGATCATTAGGTGTCAAGAGTTGATCGACACGTGGGAGTTCGGACGTTCCGAAGTGTAGGTTCGGTGGATCCGATCATGAGGTGTCAAGAGCAGCTGGACACGTGCATGTTCGGACGGTCCGAAGTGTATGATCGGAGGATCCGATCATGAGCTGTCAAGAGCCAATGGACACGTAGCGTTCGGATGTTCCGAAGTGTTGTTCGGAGGATCCGAACATGGCCTATAAATAGTGCTCGGATTCTCATTTGTGATCCCAATCAGGAATTCCATCTAGTCATTTGACAGGTTCTAGTCTCGAGATTGGGCACTAAGCTGCGGTCTTGTAGCAAGCTTCTCTGTTGGGAGTAGCGGCATCGCGGCTAGCACGGACGAAGGTTGGAATTATCAGTATTTATCTCAATATCAGTTAAGAGATAGTTTGATGTTTCACTGAATGCTTGGATTAACTGTTGTCATGGGTATTTATTTGAGTTTTCTAGATTCGATGGGTGATAACCATTATTTTGTTGACATCTCGATATGAATAGTTAATTGATGCAGTTCTGCCTAGTAGGTGATCTGGAACGGGTCACACGCTGAGCACCCCCACAGAAAAATAGTCAGCTAACATGATATGCAATGCCGCAAAACCACATAGACGATATAATGCAACATATAACATGCACACTCATACTCAATCCTGCTATCTCGGATAGTACTTTCGTACCTCAAACCAGTAGATCCTAGCAATCAGCCCTAGAATCAAGCCTGCATCCGTAGTCAGCCCACTGATGCCGCTAGCTCCCAACTAGAGCACAGCTCCGCTACAAAACCAGTAGCTCCCCGCTAGTGCTTAAACCTCGGGAAAAGACTAGAAACCCATCAGAAACGACTAAAACGCTCTGGAACACTCGGAATTGGCGAGTAAAAAGTGAAGCCTCGCGCCTCTATTTATAGACAACGATCGGTAGATCCGATCCACTTCGGACGATCCGATCCGGTACACTTCGGACCTTCCGAACCCTGATCGGACGATCCGAACCCTGCATGTCTTACACGTGTCCAGCCACCTGTCTTCGGACGATCCGAACCCTGATCGGACGATCCGAACCTTGCATGTCTTCCACGTGTCCAGCCACCTGTCTCGGACGATCCGAACCCTGATCGGACAATCCGAACCTTGCATGTCTTCCACGTGTCCAGCCACCTGTCTCGGACGATCCGAACCCTGATCGGACGATCCGAACCCTGATCGGACGATCCGAACCCTGTTCGATCCTTCCGATCTCACCGAAATATAATTAATCCAATAATTAACTCAAATTAGGCATCGGGATACTACAGATCTCACCTCTCCCGGGATTAGAATAAGGTGCTGGTGCCTCATGCATCTCGGAATTTAGATAAGGTGCCAGGGCCTCATGACTCCCGGACTTTGAATAGGTTCCACGGCTTCGTGTCTCCCGGACATAGATAAGTTGTGGGGGCCTCATGTATCCCTGAACTTAAATAAGGCGTCGGAGCCTCGTGCCTCCTGGACTTTAGATAAGGTGTCGGGGTCTCATGCTTCCCGGACTTCTAACTTTCCTACATATCCTCCTGGGTTAGTTTTTTTAAAAACCAAATCACTAACCTTGAAATACTGAATCCGAATTTATTTACAGTAGAGTGAGATTTCTTATTTGAGCCGAATTAAGTGACCAATATAGTTGTACGCTACTGAGTGCATAGCCAAATTTCCTTTAATGCCAATCCAGAAATAACTACTGAAATTCGAGCCAAATAAAGAGCCATAGATAAAATCTGAGTGCTGAGCTAGTCAGGCTTTTGAATAAAAACCGTATCTACGTCTGTTATCGGATATCCACAGACGGTGTCAATGATTATGCTCAGGTAGATTATGTGACCTGGGTGAACAATCTTTCAGGGCAAGAGGCATTCTTCCCCTATAAATATTTTTGACTTGATGGGACGAGTCTGACCTAGCCTGGCCTGATGAGATGATCCTGGGTGGCTTGGTCTAAAGGGTTGAGTCTGGGTGGCATGGCCTGATGGGATGAGCCTGGCTCAGATGATCTGCACACACTCAAAGAGAAAATGTCAGTGGCGTCTGAGTTTCTGACATGGCCACTCTGATGTTCAAGTTAGGACATGGTTCACTAAGTAGAGAGATAATTTATTGAATGTTATATGCTGTAGAATGTAATATCTCATTTTCCAAATGCAGTGAGAAACCCTGGGTATTTATAGGGGAGATGATGACCTCGATTATAGTGCTTAGACACTGTTCATGATTAGACATCTGCCCATGTCTTGTCCTCTATCAACTGCCATGCCCAGTCTTCTAACAACTATCAATGCCATGTTCTTTGTCAATAGGCATGATGACCCATACTGGTGGGCCCATTACCTTACAATCGGCCCAAGTGAGAAAGAACCTGATATAGAAATATATTCGCTGGTGATTAAGTGAAATGACCCTGGTAGGGTGAGATGAACCTGGTCAGACGAGATGAACCTGGTCTGGTGACCTGGACCCTGGTCGGTCGGGATGACCTTGGTCGGGGGAGATTATCCTGGTCAAACGCAATGACCCCTGGATAACTTGTATCTGGTCTCTAATTTGTTTCCCGGAAGCAACTTGGCATCTAGTCCTTCTTTGGTCCTCCTTGCTTGCCCAAGTCCAAGGATGACCTGGGCTTTTCTAGGGCATCACCAATGGCCTTCTTCATTTATTTGATCTCCCCCGCTTTGTCTTGAAATTATGATTTAGCACTTCCAGATTAGAAATATATTTGGGAATCATCAATCTCTAGAATGAGGCAAAGGGTAAATGGTACCCGAGTAGGCTTGACGCCACATATCCACAAGGTAATAAGGTGAGCACAAATCATTGATACCAAATTTTTCTAGATGACAAGCTGCTAATGTGTATTTGTATGGAATCTTATCACATTGAAACACACAACAACTACATGAGTAGGTGGACAAATCTACAACTTCATCTATATTATCGCCAACTACATGATATTCAGAATATTTCA
Organism: Primulina eburnea; assembly: GCF_022965805.1. Taxonomy (NCBI): domain Eukaryota; kingdom Viridiplantae; phylum Streptophyta; class Magnoliopsida; order Lamiales; family Gesneriaceae; genus Primulina; species Primulina eburnea. Next base: position 8,078,890 of record NC_133114.1, read on the forward strand.
AATGAGTTACCTTTACACATTGTGATTGAGTAACCCTAATTTGCAAAATCAACTATGTTGATGGAGTTAACTTCGTTATGCTTGAAGCTAGCTTTGTTGTTGTGCGGTGTTTGTCGAACCAACCCGAACCATGTTTTGAAGTGCATTCAACAACGCTATGGTTGGAAAAAATTTCTTTCGTCAGACAATCCAAAATTTATTGACTCGTCCCTAGTAGTTTTCATAATATCGTATGGGTTACCTTGGTATAAAGCACTTGACCATTTGTCTAGTGAACTACTTTTCTCGAGATATTCAGCCACATTTGGGTATTGAATTTTTCAATTTCTCATACATGTTAAAGTTAGAAATTTTGCAAGCATATATAGTTTGCATGAACAACTCAACCCTAGCACCATTTTTACCACAATGGGTAGCGATATTTTGCAAAAGATGTCATGTGCAATGTAGATGATGTGACTGAGTTAATAATGGTAGCATGTCTATCAGAGATTATTACCAAATCAGGATCATATGGAATATTTTTTTGCAATTTCTGCAAAAAACAAGTCCATGACATTTTATTTTCTGAGTCAAGGACAACCCATGCAAGGAGGTATTGATGTAAATCTTCATCTTGGGTTGTTGCAAGAAGCAAAACATCTCTCTATATTTTGCCTTAAAAAAAGTCTCATCAATTGTTATAACTTTTCTCGTTCTTGAAACCTAGATATGCATACTCCATAAGCTAGGAACATATATTTAAATCTTCTAATAGAGTTGGTCTCCAAGTGACTGTGAGTTACAATATCTTTGTTCACTTTCTTAACAACAAATAAATAAGCTGGTAAAGTTCTATAACTCTCTTTTAGATCTCCTCTCAAATGATTAAGAGCAAGTTTTTTGTAATAGCTAACACCAAGCCCTTTATTTTTCATCATCTTCATTATTGTTTTCGGTACAGGGGTTATTTGTTGCCTTTTAAAATATTCTAATAATAAATCTGCAACTACAATAGAAATTACTTGTCCGTGCTTTCGTCGTCTATCAGAAAGTTCACAAGTGTCTATATTACAATAAATTCGAATTTCAAACTGAGTTGAATTCTCTTTGTTTTGCTCGCACTCTCCAACTGCATTTTTTTTAATACATCCCTACTACATAAAGTTTCTTTGTCGACCTTTTGACATTCATTTCAAGTGAAACATTCAGAGAAATCATAGTCAAATCTTTCTTAAGTTCATTTTTATTGTTGAAATTTTGACCAACTGATAAATTCGATCCATCGATGAATGAATATTCACTATCACCATCGTTAATTGCCAAAAACATTTGTGTTTTTGCTCCACTAAATCAGAATGATAGTAATCAACATGTGAACTTTGTGTACTTGGTAGGTCGAAGACATCATTCTGGTTCAAGTTATTGACATTATCTTCTTCAACAATGACTTCGTTCATTGTTGTAGTCAATTCATAACCATCTTGGATAAAAGTACAACCAAAATATCCATCATATAGATTACGATTAAAAGAATTCATATACAAATCAATTTACTTTCTTCCACATTTTATATTTACATCAAGATCACATTCTCTTATCATATCTTTTACATTTATATCAAAATTCATAGCACTACCCTCCACATCTAGAAAATGCACATCGATGTCATTATTGTTTTCTTTATGAACTCGAATATGAAAAATCTTAGTGACTTCCACATGCAAAACAGGTATAGTACGCGAATTACAAAATGATAGATATGTTATCAATTATCGTTATTTTCATACATAGATTGGACATGGTCTGAAAATATCTACTTCCGGTAAATAGCTCAATTTTAATTCGATCTTCAATTGAGCCAAACCAAGTGTCTCATACATTTCATTAATATCACATTTTGTAGTCAAATTACCACCATCCATGGAAATAATTGTTCATTCTTTAGGTTCGCTTAACCATGTATAAGTTTATCGTTCATCATTCTTCCACTTTTCATTTGATTTAATCAAAATATGGATATTCGTCATTCCTATACAAAATAAACAAGAAATGTGTCATAAAAGTTGAAAGACTTAATGTATAATCAGATGAATAACATCTAAGGTGGGAGACTAAAAAAGAATTGGACGACTTAACTTATAATGTTGGACGACTAAACAATTAATTAAGGATGTAGATATATGAAATTTTATATTTACAATATAAAGACAATAATACAAACCAGTAGATTGATTAAAAAATAATAGATTTTGAGAAGCATAAAAATTATACCTGATTTAAGAGTGAGTCTCATGTGAGACCTGTCTCACGGATTTTAATCTGTGAGACGGGTCAACCCTACCCATATTTACAATAAAAAGTAATACTCTTAGCATAAAATGTAATACTTTTTCATGGATAATCCAAATAGGAGATCCGTCTCACAAATATGACCCGTGAGACCGTCACACACAAGTTTTTGCGTTGATTTAAAATATTTAACAAAAAAGTAGAGATTTTCCTCGTTTTTGTTTTGTTTTTTAATGGGTTTTATTTAAGGCCACTTTATTTATTTATTTTTTTTAGTGAAGGTCATTTGTCAAATTTTCAATTGTAAAGACCTAATTATAAAATTGCACCAAAATGACTTGTTGAAGTCAGGTTGATTGCTCCAATGGGTTGCTTCTCTGCGTCAAATTTGGTGCAATAATTTTCATTATTTTAATAAAATTATTTATTTTTAATAATTATTAAAAATGTATAAATAATAATTTAATACTTATTTTATTAATCTAATAATTATATATATAACATAAAAATAGTAAATGCTTTATTAAAGCAAAAGTAACATGGTTACAAAATTCAAAAAGTAAATAGTGATATGCCACCCACTTTTTGTCATGATATGCCATGATGATGTGTTATTCCACCAACTCTTGAATAGTGAGATTCCACTTTCAACGATTCTAATCATCTTTGGTATTATCTTTGAGAGATTTCTTCAAACTTTCAAATATATCCTCAATTTGAGATAATTGAGGAATATCCTCATCTGGATCCTGTGCATCATGCATCTTCATTAGATGTATGAATTGATTATTACTGGAATTTGAAGCCATTAAAACCTTATTAAGGGGTTTATAATTTATAACTAATCTAGGAACTCCTCTTTCCTGCTCTGAATGTTTATTAACATAAAAAGCAGTACAAGACCAAGGAGATTGAGAAGGTTTTATTAAACCTTTATCTAACAAAGAATGAATTTCATTCTTACATAATTCTAAATATTCAGAATTCATTTGACAAGGACGAGCCTTGGTTGGAATATTTTTTTCATCAAAATTCTCTTCATATGGAAGAGAAATAATATGCTTCTTACGATTCCAAAAAGCATTTGGTAAATCATTACATATTTCTAATGAAAATTTATTATAAATAATTTTTATTTTTTCCTGTAATTTAGGATTCTGTAATTTTTCATCAATTGTAAGAAATTTTATTTCTTCTTTTAAAGAATTTATTTGATTGACAAGGACGAGCCTTGGTTGGAATATTTTTTTCATCAAAATTCTCTTCATATGGAAGAGAAATAATATGCTTCTTACGATTCCAAAAAGCATTTGGTAAATCATTACATATTTCTAATGAAAATTTATTATAAATAATTTTTATTTTTTCCTGTAATTTAGGATTCTGTAATTTTTCATCAATTGTAAGAAATTTTATTTCTTCTTTTAAAGAATTTATTTGAAAGGTTTTTCTTTCAATTTGTTCTTGTAGTTCATTTAAGATTCTATGAACAGGTTAGATAGATTAGTGCATGTAATTATATTTTCAAAATTTGATTTAAAATCAGGATTTTGGCAGATTCAAGTAAAAGAATCTGATAGGTATAAAACTGCTTTTAATGTTCCTATAGGACATTATGAATGGACAGTAATGCCATTTGGCCTTAAAAATGCCCTTCAGAATTTCAACAAATTATGAATGATATTTTTTATAACTATAGCAATTTTATAATTGTTTATATAGATGATATCTTAGTGTTTTCAAATGATATTGAAACACATTTAAAACATTTAGAAATGTTTAAAAATATTGTTATTCAAAATGGTCTTGTTATTTCAAAATCTAAAATGATTTTATTTCAAACTAATATTAGATTTCTTGGTCATATGATTGAAAAAGGGAAAATAATTCCTATTCAAAGAAGTATTGAATTTGGTTCAAAATTTCCTGATATAATTACTGATAAAACTCAGTTGCAAAGATTTTTAGGAAGTTTAAATTATATTTCTCCTTATATTCAAAATCTTACTAAAGATTCTGCTATCTTATATGATAGACTAAAGAAAAATCCTTTACCTTGGACAGATAAGCATACTAAAGCTGTTCAAATTATTAAAGATAAAGTTAAAAATCTTCCTTGTCTTATGCTGGCAAATCCTTTATGGGATAAAATTGTAGAAACTGATGCTTCGGATATAGGTTTTGGAGGAATTTTAAAACAAAAAGATCCTCAAACAAAACAAGAATATCTTATAAGATTTTATTCTGGAAAGTGGAATAATGCTCAGAAAAATTACTCCACAGTAGCAAAAGAAATCTTAGCTATTGTTAGATGTATTTTAAAATTTCAAGATGATTTATATAATCAAAAGTTTATTATAAAAACTGACTGCAAATCTGCAAAATTTATGTTTAATAAAGATTTTAAACATGATGTTTCTAAGCAAATGTTTGCTAGATGGCAGGCTTATTTAGCTCCTTTTGATTTTGAGATCATTTATAAAAAAGGTGAAGATAATCATCTACCAGATTTCTTAACTCGAGAATATTTATCTTAATGTTTTCATCTACAGATATGTACTCTCGAGGCAGAGGAGAGTCCTCTTATAGAGGGCGAGGTGGTAGGGGAAAACCCCCTAATATTATAGCACAACATGGAAAACAGAGGCTAATAGCCCAAAACTTATCAAGTTCATCAGCCAGTAATACTGAGCAGAATGAGTTATACAATGAATTTCAAGAATTCTTGAAACAATCATAAATCAAAACAATATTGTTCATAAAAGTAACTTTCAAAAAGTTAGAGAAACTGATACAGTTTCAGAAATGAATTTTAGTATTTAATGGATAGTAAATCAAAGATTGATTTTACTAAAGGATCTTCTGCTAGAGCAAAGATCAATGCAGAATTTTATTTACCCAAATGGGAATCTTTCAGAAATTGGTACTTTAAAAGTTTTTCTGAAGAAGAGTTTGAATATATAGTTTCAACATTTTATAAATATTGTGAAAACCAGAATAAATTAATACATTTTGTTCCTTGGTTTTTTAAAACATTTATTATAGATTATATTTCTATTCTTGAAAGAAATTATAAACTTTCTTCAGGACAGATTCAAAAATCTGTTTATCCTCCTCAACAATCTTTTATTATAGAAAAAAATAATAAAATTTTAAATTTTACTGCTTTTTCAAAATTATTTGAGAATGATATGTTACAAATTACTGTTAAACATATTAATCAGATAATTGAAAAACAAAATTATATAAATTTATATCTCACGATTATATGAGAAGAGATTAATTATCTTAAAGATCGTATTGATAAAATTATTTTAGCTATTAATAAAATTAAACCAGATGTTCATATAGAAGAACCAGAAAATAATATTGTTTCTGTTGCTACTTCATCTATACAATCACCTCCTGATATTAAGGATTTTAAATTTAAATCTTCTGTTTCTGATATAGAAAAATTATTAGAAGAAAAATTTAGAAATCTTAATTTAAATACTCTTAATGAAGAGTTTGAAGAATTAGATAAGATTAATAATCATTCTGATAATGAAATTAATAAAATCAAATGAGCTGATAGACCTACTACATCCAAATATTACTATAATAAACCTACTCCCATGGATGTTTTCATTGAAGAAAATGAATAATAATTATATATATAACATAAAAAAGTAATTATAATTATTTATTAATTTTACAAATAAATGGTTAGTTATTTATTTTTTTAATACTTATTTATTTATGTTAATTATTAATAATTAAGGAATATTTCGAGAATATTATTTTTTGGGGTAATATTTGAAATAATAGGTTGAAGATGAATGTTGTATTTGATGTAAAAATCGCCAAATTTATATGTAAAATTTACGTCAAAATAGATAGATTTTGTGGTTGAGAACGATGTCAAGATTATATTTTTAGTTGGACCAATTTGTGAGGCCTGCAAACAGGATAAAGAAAACTACAAAATTGGGGCTGAAACTCGATCGAGATTAGAGGATGAGTGGAGCGGGAAAAGTTGTGTGCGTGACTGGAGCATCGGGCTACATAGCCTCATGGCTGGTTAAGCTTCTGCTTCAGCGGGGTTACACTGTCAAAGCCACAGTTAGAAACCTCAGTCAGTAATCTCTATTTATATGTTTCTTGCAATTTTTTTTTGTGGGTTTGGAATTATCAATTTCTTGATGAACTTATGTGTTGGTAGTTTGAAATCATGGGTTGGTCATAAAACCAGGTAATTTCATTACTATTTTGTGTATTCATATTGGATAGTTAGGTTCTTGTTTTTTGCTTTCTGGGTTTTTATCTTGTTGAATGTAACAATATATTTACAATTTTTTTATCACGATTTTACCTTCAGAAAGTTATCTTGTCGTTTTGTTTTGCAAGATTTTGATGTGATGTCCTGATGTTCTTGATCACTGACCTCAAAATAAATAAAAAATAAAATGCAACAAAAACAGAACTAAGGAGGAAGGATCCGGCGTATGGCCTAGTGGGAACTTTTGTTGCTATCTTTATGGCTATTTTTTTAAAATTCTCATGAATAGAAACTATGGAGCAGCTACTTAGTTTTCTGTTGATTGGCCTTACAATTATAATTCTTCAGACCTCTCATCAAATGAATGTTGGTGTTCCATGAATAATTATGATATCTTGAGTCTTGACGTTCACCCCTTCTTACATAAGAAATCGGGGAACTACACTAAATTCATATTCAGATTTTTCTGTAGTACATAAAAATGTACATACCCCCTCCTCCCTCCTCCGCTCGACCATTGAGGTGCGATATAGTTTTAGTAAGAAATTATTAATGTTTCTGCTGTTTTGGGTTGTGTCCATGACTTCAGTGAGTGATATTCTTCAAGATATATCTGCTAGCAACATTTGTCTAAGCACTTTGAAACGCAGATGATCTAAATAAAGTAGCCCACTTGAAAGAATTTGAGGGAGCTGAGGAGAGATTACACTTGTTTGAAGCCAACTTAATAGAAGATGGATCTTTTGATTCTGCGGTTCATGGTTGTGAAGGGGTCTTTCACACAGCCTCGCCAGCTTTCCTTGAAACAACCAACCCACAGGTTCTTTGTTATCCTTTACTTTTTTTAATAATAACTAGGTGAATTATTATATTTCTCTGGAGCCTTGTTTTGATCATTCTCATTGTTCATTGTGATGAACTTGAACACTTGTCAGATTCACTTGTCATGTTTTGATTTGGAATAGGTCTCTTGTGAGACGGTATCACGAATCTTTATCTGTGAGACAGGTCAATTCTACCGATATTCACACTAAAAAATAATAATCTTAGCATAAAAAGTAATACTTTTTCATGGATGACCCAAATAACAGACCTGTCTCACAAAATAAACCCGGGAGACCGTCTCACACAAGTTTTTGTCATTGATTTGTTGAACATGTGATACCCTTGACGAAATTTACAATATAAAAATAAAAAAATATTTATAGATTTATTTTTATATTATGAAACAAAATTCAGAATTTTGATTTCCATTTTTGGGCTATATTTTGCTTCACGCCTTGTAAATATAGTACGGATTTTTACAATATATATTCAAAGAAAGACAATTATTTTCAAATTAATTAATATTTTGCTAGTATAATTTTCAAATTAATTATTTTTATTTCCTTATTATTGTGCAATTATTAGTAGTTAAAATTTTTAACTGGCATTTTAAATTCATTTTAATTGTGATATCAATTCCTCCAATTTTAATTTTTACGTCAATTATTTTATCAATTAAGATAAGATAATCAATTACCCATTTATATTATATTTATTGATTAGTCATAAAATCAATCTTTACACCCTAATTATTATGACAAAAACTTGTGTGAGACGGTCTCACGGGTTGTATTTGTGAGACGGGTCTTTTATTTGGGTCATCCATGAAAAAGTATTACTTTTTATGCTAAGAGTATTACTTTTTATTGTGAATATGGGTCGGGTTAACCCGTCTCACAGATTAAATCCGTGAGACGGTCTGACAAGAGACCCACTCAATTATTATTAGTCATGAACCACCATAGCCTATCAAATCCCTACACACGTTTCCTCCCCTTGTCTATAAAATACCATTTGATTCTTCCTTTCAGCCGAATGATCTTGTTTCCAAATGAGGTTATTAGTTTAATATTCAGATTGAGTTTTAATTTCTATATTTAATTTGAAATTACTAGTGTTTAACCAGTTGTAACCGATTTTCATCCATTTCTTTTAATATCATAATGTCCCCTATTTAAGTGGTGACTTATCGTGTACTCATCATCAATATATAAAGAGCAAAAATTTGTATGAGACGGTTTTATGGGTCGTATTTTGTGAGACAGATCTCTTATTTTGGTTATCCATGATAAAGTATTACTTTTTATGCTAAGAGTATTATTTTTTATTGTGAATATGGTTAGGGTTGACCCGTCTCACAGATAAAGATTCGTGAGACCGTCTCACAAGAGATCTACTCAATTTAAAACCTTCACTAGCCAAAAGGTTGACACTCAAGATTTAGAGTCAATTCATATTCGGTACAATTTTGTCTTCATTTTGTTTGTCCACTTGTATACTAGAAATTATATTTCTTGATATACATATTTGTTTTTGTTTCGAGTGTTGAAACCCAACATTGCCAACCATCTCATAAACTCTCCCTTTCATATTCGTATATAGCTATTCCTTTTTAATTGAATTAGCGGCAGAAATGACAAAGGCCACCGAAGATACACGCCTTTTTAGTAGAAACATCGAATATTTTGAATTATAGATATTTTAGAAATTTTTGAGCTCTGCCCTATAGTTGATGATAGAGGATGATCCCCTCTATTTTTTACACTATGGATTTGAGGATACCAAAATACTTTGTAAGTGGACTTTTATATGTATATATATATTTTCATAATAGTTTGCATACTTTTTTTTTGGAAGTAGACTTATGTTTTAAAATAATTAATATGTTTCAAATCAATCTTTCACAATATGATTTGTTCTAAATCAATCTTTCACAGTATGTTCATTTTCATATCAAGAATTTTTATAAATTCAAAGAGACTATTATGATTTGAATTAGAAATGGTAAAAGAATTTTCCGAAACATGATAAGTTCTGGCAAGTTTATTGTCCTGATGCGGTTGGTAAGAATAATTGATATATGAGCTCACCTCTTAAAAGAATTAGATTGATCAGTAACCATGAAAAATTAGATGAATTTTATTGTTATATGTCAAAGGCACTGTTAAGATTGGAATTAGAAATGAAACACAATAAGTTTATAGTCCTGATGCAGTGGGTAATAATAACCGATATATGATCTTACCCCATTGAGGAATTACATAGGATTGATCTGTAACGAAAATGACATGAAATAGTAGGCAATAAGAATATGATATGTATATGAGATGTTTATGATATTCCTGTGACAAGTATAAGCTATGTTTTGCACTCTATCTATTCCTTGTTTCGATCCTATTGCAACATGTCACTTTCTAATTTTCACGGTTATATATATGTATATTCTGTTGTTTATGTGTTCGAACGACTCTTACTTACAAAATATTTCGCAAAAAACTCGCCCCTTATACTCCGTCCTCAAATAAAAGCAAGAACTCAACGAGGAAGAGCATACTTAGTTTTGGGTCCGGTGAAAAGAAGAAATTTAAAATTGTTATTAATTGATTTTCGCTGCCGTTATTTCGATAAATTTTAACTCCGCTGAGGTATTTGATTTATGTTTTGTATTTTGGGATATAAGCACAAATTTCGCAATGAAATAATATAATGGTTTTAATTAAATTATGTACTACGAAGCTTGTTGTTTTCTCAATTTTTATTTGAAAGCAACGCCGATGTCGCATCTCGATTCCAGGGGGTGAAAATATATTTGAAATCTAGTACTTGAGCTCCAACAATATTTTATCTCTAAATATTTTCACACAGTGCTAAAACCTTGACTGTAAGTAAATTCATGGCAGGGAGTGAGGAAGGCCGAAGTTCAAAATTTACACATATGAATGCATTTGGAAGTTTTCACGACATTGTTTAGATTAATTTCCTTATTGTCCTTGGCTTTACACATCTTTTTTTTTTCGAATCTTTTCTCAAACTAATTTTGATTCATTTATGCTATCGGTTTAGGCAGAACTAATAGAACCGGCAGTGAAGGGAACTCTAAATGTCCTAAAATCATGCAGCAAAGAATCATCTGTTAGAAGAGTAGTGCTAACATCCTCTGTCGCTGCAGTTACATTCAATTTCCGTTCCAAAGGCCCTGAAGTTATAGTTGATGAGACATGGTTTTCTGATCCAGTATTCTGTGAAGAAATCAAGGTTTGTAGCCATTAGAGTACCATGGATTTTATCCTTTTCTACTCTATATTCTTATCCTTCATGGATTCATCATGATCCAGAATTATTTCCAACTATGAGATTGAAAATTTAAAGGATCCTCTAGGCACCTGATGTTGATGATTATGATTCTGTTGAGGTTTGTTTCTATTAAAATACCCCACAAATTTGAATGCAATAGACGGTCTGTTGAAAAATAAACTGAGATTAATGTAACATGAAAAGTTTGAGAAATTTTTTGATCCAAACATCATATCTCATGCGCGCAGTCGTGGTATTGTCTCTCAAAAACATTGGCAGAGGAAGCTGCATGGAAATTCTCTGAAGAAAATGGAATAGACTTGGTAGTAATAAATCCTGGATACACGATCGGCCCCCTCCTTCAGCCAACGCTTAATTACACTTCTGAGGCTTTCTTGAACTTGATCAAAGGTGTGTCAAATGGTTTGTATGTCTTTTCGTGATTCGGTATTTTTAGCATAAAACTAATGTTCCATTATAGGAAAAGGAGGATTCCCATCTTATCGATTTGTTGATGTTAGAGATGTTGCTCAAGCACATATTTTGGGGTTCGAGAAACCTTCAGCTAGTGGCAGATACCTTTTGGTTGAAAGATCTTTAACTTGTTCGGAAGCTTTGGAGATTTTACAGAAGATTTATCCTTCCATGGACGTTCCTAAAATGTAGGTCTTTCTTTGAAGATAATCAACTTCTGTTAATGCATTACTGCCAAATGGGGAATACCCTTTGCCATGCAGCTTGAGATGAAGTTTATTTAACTACTGTTTGAAAAGTGGATGTCCAAATGCAAACTCAGGTTTCTTATCCAAAGCTTAGGCCTTAGCTATTCTCACCTTCACTTTGCAAGGAATTGAGCGAGCGCGCATCAGCCTGGACGGTCGCCATCCATTCTCCTAACTTCTTCATCCGTGCTTACATGTTTTTTTCCAAATAAGATACATATGATTTTCTCCCCTAGCAATTTATTGTTTAAATTTGCCTCCTATGTATCCCGAATCGCTACCAAATGCTTAAGTTTCATCATGGATCAAGGTTCCAACCAGGTAAAATTTGATACGAAATTCCCTTTGTTTCTCCGCCGATCCATATTGTAGTTAGACACACACAACCATCGGTATGAATTTCTGTATAGTTAGTTTCATGGCCAATAAGTTTCCAGCTTTGATCCGGCAATGAAATCTACAAACCGTGTAGCGTACGGTGATTGTGTTATTCTACAGTATAAAAGATGTATGATTTCCGGGATTGCTTCTTGTTCAAACATCATACAAACCATTTATGTACCACCCTATCCTTACCTTTACCTGAGACAAGAAAATATGTTGAGATCTATTCGCTTGGATCTCTTACTCAAGAACAAGATATTTCTGTATACAGTTCATTTCCCTCTTGACTATCCAATGGTTTAATGCACTTATGCTACAAATGCTAACTAGTTTTGCATGCAGTCCTGCAGGAGATCCAACATACAAGGTATGCAACAAAAGAGCACAAGATTTGGGCATCATCTTCACGCCTTTCGAGGTGAGCCTCAAGGATATGATTGAAAGCTTGAAAGAGAGAATTTTGCTTAGTTGAATCTGCAAATAGCTCTCACCTTGGGGGCCGATTGTATCTCATAATCCATCGAATGTAGCAAGTTATCCAGTCATTTTAGTCAGACTCTTAAAAGAGCATATCGAATTTATTAGCTTGAAGCTTAATATGGGGGAAAAAAAAAACTCGTTGAAGGATTATTTTAAAAAAATCATATCAAATAAATAGTCATATATATGTAGGAAATTCGAGAGGTTGAAATTAAGAAATTCACAGTGGTGACAAATTAAGAAAATATCAATTAAAACATATAATAGTAAATTAGGAGTTCAAAATTTTGTGACTTTTATCTTATTTTATTTGCTTTTATGTGTGTGGTAAAAGAGAGTTGTCTGCTAAATTTAATAAAATCTCGTCAAAATGAGTTTGCTAAAAATGAAAATAATTATATATCTGCATTATGCATTAAATGCTTAACAGTAAACTAGTAACCGTGGCACACGCATTGCGTGTGTCGTGAATACACGTGGCTAATATATTAAATATTCATAATATTACAAAATAATGACGTCACAACATAAGGAAAAGAGTTTATTTTTCACGGTGGCTAGTTTGGAGAAAAAATAATATTACTTTTCACGTAAGCAGTTTCCTTATGACGGTGAATATAATATTATTTGTTAAGAAAAAATATAATATAAAAATGAGAAAAGGTAAAATAGGAAAAAAAAGTTGATGTCCTCATAAAGCGGTTATTATTAGGGACTCAACTATAATAAAATAGTAAATATAAAAAATTAAAAAGGGTAAAACAGGAAAAAAAAGGTGGTGTCCTCATAGAGCGGTTATTATTAGGGCCTCATACTTAATATAATAGTATAGATATATAATGAATAGTTTATTATATCAATTTTCGATTGAGATTAAAGGCAATACATGAAATTCATTCTTGTAAATAGAAACCAAATTCAAAATTTGTATTGTTTTATATCATTTTGTTTACTTACAGTTTGGGTTTTGTGTCATATTTACATGTGTAATGCTGCATAAGTGATTAACATGATTTATATACTACATGATTTGTTATATTTCAAATATTAATTGTGATCATTAGCATTATATAATGCATGGTTATAGCAATTTCGTTTACTTGAATTTTATAATGAATACTTCAGGTGAAACAAATATCACGCTCCGAGACCGAGACATGTCATCGACGTTGTTTGACAATTTAAATCGTGAAACAAGCCACATATTACATAAAATAGTCTAAAGTCAGTTTATTACATAAATCAGGACTATTTTTTACAGTACATAACATAATTGTGGAAACGATGACGTAACTAAAATTGATGCTTAAAACTGGTGTCTCGAACTTGCTTACCAACTCCAAAACACGTGTTGTTCAACATCTTCCAATTGATTTTCGAGCTTGTCTGAGGAGGGAAGTAAATGAGTGAGTGTTTGGGAAAACACTTAGTATGTGGGGATCAATCATATACAAGAATATCGAATATATATAATCTGAGTTCAAATGTCACATGTCTCAGAACATGTCGCAACATTAATCATGACATTAGAAAAACAAAATTCGAAACAAGCCATCAAAACATATCGTAAATGAAGCATAAACTTATAGAAGACTTTGTTATTCATCTTTTTATCCATGGTATAATAATCAGTCCCTAAATGTTATTTCTCAAAGGGGTGGACCATATATCGGTATTATAACCCAACACACCAGGTCTTATCTTATCTTATTTTATCATGTTTCAGAAATTTTCTTATCACTTTAAATTTGAATCGTAATAGTGAATTTCCAAGATTTTATAGCGTAACAAAAGAATAATGTGGAAGAAACATATATGAAATCAGAGGACGTGAAATGAGTAGTGTACGGTTACCGTGTACGTCCAAAAATTCAGTTACATAAATCGCATGCATAAAAATTATTAAATTGCTAAATTAATTTAATTAAATGATTTTGGATGCATAAATGATATATTTTGATTGAATAAATGATTAATTGTGCAATTTTTCTTAATTTAAAGATTTTAGACGAATATCGGTGATTGGCCAGAGATCTAGGACTCGAGACAATTAAGTTGTTAAAGATTTCAAAGCTAAATTTTTATTTTTAGTTAAGAAAATATTTATTTTAAATAATTTAAGAATTTTAAATTTTTTAATGTCAAATTTAAATTAATTAGTGGGAGCAAATAATTTTAAGTAATTTATATGAGATTTTGGACATAATTGTTTTTAAATCTTTTTTTGAGACCTAATGATTTATCAATCTTAATGGGCCTAATTTATTAATTAAAAATTAGGGTTGAGTAAGCTCATTAATTAATTGAATAAAAAGCCTTTTGTTATTACTTTTTTTTTTTTAAAAAAAAAGAGTCATAGCCATAAATACACTCCCCCCTCCCCGCCCGAAACACACACACACAAAGTTACTTGAATTGAAAGGGGCGAAGAAACAGCTGAAACTTGGGGTCCTTGGCAATGAAATTTTCTATTTTTTTCTCCTTCGTTTTTCGAATTTCTTTATCATTATTCCTTCCAACAATGATCACTCGACTCTCTTGCATCCTATTGTGGGTTTTCTATGGGTTTTTGTCAATAAAAAAGGTAGAAATCGTCTCACGTTCGTCACCGACGTTACACCACTTCGATATTCGTATTTCGAGCATTTTAAACGCAAAGACACGTTTTAAACTTTTTTTTTTGCATCATTCAAACCATGATATTTTGAAAGAAAAATATGATAATCAAGTTTTATTAACGCTTTGAATAATTTATTTTAAAGTTTCGAAGTTTTTAATACACGTTTGAGCCACATTATGATTCCTAGGGACCCGTTGCCACTTAGGGAAGGGATATGATGTTTAGAAGTCCTAAAGAGAGTTCCATGTAGGTTAGAAAAGGGCTGGAATGGGAGGGGAAAGCACCGAGCCTTGGTCAGGGTTTATTGCATGTGTTGGGTTCGGTTTTGGCGAAAGACGGCGTATGGTGGGATTTGCGGTGGAGCTGGTGGGTGAGCTATCCAGTAAGGTCCTAATGGTGGCTAAGGGGCTGGAGTTGGTCTAGCTAGTGGCTGGTCGGAGGTGGTTCACGGGAAAAGGGGGCCGCGACGCACAATTATGGGGAAACCATGTGTTTTGGCTAGGGCTGAGGGAAGAGGCTGGACCGTGTTCTTGTGTGGACTAGAATGTGGCTCATGAGGGTGGACTAGGGTCTAGTAATTCGTGGTTCAAATTTTGGAAAAATTTATTAAGTTTTGAGTTAAATCGGGTTATGAAACAGAATTACGGTTTAGCGATTAAGTTGAATAAATCGAAGGGAGTGAGTTTATGTTTAAGAAAATTAGTAGAAGTAAAAAAACAAGGTTATATGATGGTTCGAGATAGGCTCAAGTCAAGAAACGTAGTAAAAAGTCAAAAACGTGAAATTCGGGTTCCAGGGGTAAAATGGTCATTTTACATCTCGAGGAGTTCGTATGTTTTCTGGCAGTGTCTTGAGAGGTCATAATATATGTTAAATGATTTTTAAAATGATTATGGTGAATTTAAGATATTTTTACGATAAACGCTACAGTTGAGCGATTTTTCAGAAAATTCTTATTTCACGATTTTCGGAGGGTATTATATTTTATAAGAAAGAAAAAAAATTTTGAAGGATGTGAATTGAATGTGATACAGAGGATTTGTGGAGGATTCGTCTTAAGAAGGGGCGGTTAACTTACTTTATTTTAGGCCACGGCCCAGTGACGAGAGTTTCTCACGCCCTGCCACCAGGTACCGTGGTTTATAGATTGATCAATCGAACAGATGATAAATGATAAAAGATAGTCACTTTCAATTATCAGACTTCACCGAAAATGATTTATGATAAAGGATGAGGAAATGCTATATATAATGTTGAGGATTTTGAATGATTTATGAAATGTGTATGCTAACGATTTTTTCAGAAGTATTTTATTAAAAATATTCTTTTAAATGCATGTGCTTGTATATGTAGTATTTGTTATCACGGTTGGTAAGTACTGAGTCGTTAGATTCAATAGGTTTGAATGGTCGCAAGTGAGGATGATGTTTAGGGAGGTTCGGACACTTGAGTGGATCGGACATGGCAGTACACTTCCGAAGACCTTACGTTTTCCGCAATATTATGATAATAAAATTTTTTATTAAGATTTTGAGGGTTATTTTAAAGAGAGAATTATGTTTCGTTTTCAAAAGTTTAGACGCTGGATTTCTTATGATTGATGTATGCTTTTATGATTGACGATTTATGGATTTTTATCGCAAATCAAATTTTCTTTAAATATGGATTTATCTTTTGGTATGGTTCGATCTTTATGAAGTTATTGAAAAATAAATCTAGTATTATTTATTTAAAATAAGAGGTAAAAGATGTTGCAGTTGGTATCAGAGGCAAAGATCTTGTAAGAGTTGTGTTTACTGCCATTCCGAGAAGCTCAAGAAGTCAAGCCTCAAGTATGCGAGTTTTTACTGCTTTATTTTTTTCATATTAGATTTAAATGCTTCTATGATATGGATATTAGGATGTTAGACGTTCTTTCAAATTTAAATGCATGTTAGTTACGTGGTCTAGACGGTGTGTACAACAATGCCTCCGAGACGTACTGTCCCCATGCATATAGAGGAGGATAGACGTGAGGAGATACCTCGACCACCCCCGGATGCTACTACATGGGTTATAGAGGGGATGGCTCGATTATTGGAGTAGCATGTTGGCAATGTTGTTCGGGGACGACAGGAGGATGTGTATAAACAGTTTAGAAGGATGGACCCAAAGGATTTTTCTGGCACTACTGATCTATTCGTGGATGAGGGATGGATCCGATCGCTGGAGGTGATTTATCGCTACATGAATATGGCTGATGCTGACAGTGTCCGATGCACCATTTATCCACTGAAAGATGATGCGTCGTTATGGTGGGAGGGTGCCGAACGATGGGTGAATCTGAATAGCCTGACTTAGGAAGACTTTAAGAGGATATTATATGATAAGTACTTCATTGCTGACGTGAGGTCGAGGCTGAAGCGAGAGTTTATGAATCTCCAACAAGGAGACATGTCTGTTGTTGAATTCGTAAAGAAATTCAGTAGGGATTGTCACTTCGTGCCCTTGATCTCCAATGATGCTTTTGAGAAATTGAGACACTTCCTGGATGGTCTCAAGCATACTGTTCGTTGGGATGTGCTGCTGGGATATCCGACGAACTATAATGATACTATCACGAGAGCCTTTAGAGCAGAGCAGTCACTGAAGGATATTGAGAGGGAAATGCAGAGGAAGAGCCCCCTCCACAGTAGCATCAATAACAAAGTAAGAAGTCGTTTCCGAGACCACCAAGATGCCAGGGACGATAAAAACCACATAGATCAGGTGCCCCGAAGACTGATGAAAATCCGCTCTACAAGGAATGTAATCTCTAGAACTATGGCAAGTGTATGTGGGGGTGCCGACAAGTGCTTCAAATGTAGAGGAGATGTGCATAAAGCTACTGATTGCCCGAAGTTGAGGCAGCCCATGGCTGGACGAGCTTTTTTTTGCATGCTGAGAAGGCGTAGCTAGACACGACACTTATTACCGGCGGGATATTTATAGTTGGTGTAGCCACCTACAATTTGCTAGATTCTGGAGCTACACATTCATTCGTATTTGAATCTTTCGTGAAATGGTTGGGAATCTTACCGGAGGACGTGGAATCGAGATTTAGAGTTACAGTGCCTTTGAGGGAACATATGATATCTACCAGCATGGTGAAGGATGTGGATCTTAAATTGCAGAAGAATGCCATTCGATCAGATCTTATTGTGTTGGCGATGCATGAATTCGATATTATTTTGGGAATGGATTGGTTAACGCTGAATGGAGCTTCGATTGATTTCCAGCAGAGGTCGGTGTCTATCGGAACACCCAACGGGAAATCATTTATCTCCGAGGTAGTAAAGAACAGACAAATTTCGTACATCATTTCTTGTATTTGTAGTTCTTTTCTAAGTCGTCTTTTCTACTACATTGACTTGCAACGAGAGTATCGTTGTCACTTATTTAAGTGTATTTTTAGAAGCTATATTTTCTGGCTTGTGTGCTTTTATATTTATTTAAGAATAAAAACAAAACACTCTTTAACATTAACCCAAACGTAAAATTTGTTTCTAGTTTTTTAAATAAATTTTATGCAACGAAGCTTATGCGAAGAGGCTACCAGGGTTTTCTCGCCAGTGTCATCTATGTGCCTGATACTGTAAGTAAGTCGATTGAAGATGTAGAGGTTGTCGGGGAATTTCAGGACGTATTCCCTGATGATGTTGATGGCATCCCACCCGAGAGAGATGTGGAATTCTCGATCGAGTTGTTGTGAGGTACATTGCCAATCTCTAAGGCACATTATCGTTTAGCACCTGTAGAGATGAAGGAGATGAATGATCAAATTTAGAAGCTGCTAGACAAGGGATTTATTCACTTTAGTTTCTCCCATGGGGCTCACCAATATTGTTTGTGAAGAAGAAGAAGGATGGGAATATAAGACTCTGTATCGATTATGGAGAGCTAAACAGGGTGACAGTGAAGAACAAGTATCTCTTGCGAAGAACTGAAGATCTATTTGACCAATTGCAAAGAGCTTCAATATTCTCGAAGATAGATCTTTGATCAAGATACCATCAGTTGAGGGTAAAAGAAGCAGATGTGCAAAAGACGATTTTCAAGACTCATTATAGACATTATGAATTCCTAGTGATGCTCTTCAAATTAACGAATGCCCCAACGATCTTCATGGATTTCATGAATCGCGTATTTCAGCCGTATTTTGATCAGTTCATTATCGTATTCATAGACGATATTTTGATATATTCGAATAGCAGAGAGGAGCATAGTCAGAACCTGAAAATAGCATTACAAACACTTCCAGACCAAAAATTATATGCAAAGTTCAGCAAGTGCGAGTTTTGGTTGGAAAGGGTGGTGTTCTTAGACCACATTATCTCGAATCATGGAGTGGAGGTCGATCCAACTAAGGTCGAGGCAGTCAAGGAGTGGTCAGTGCCTAGAAAAGCAACCGAGATATGTGGTTTCTTAGGCTTAGCCAACTATTATCGCAAATTCATCAAGGTCTTTTCCTCCATTGCAGTGCCCTTGACAGCTCTGACAAAGAAGAATGTCAAGTTCATATGGGGAGCTGATTGTCAGGACATCTTTGATTGGTTGAAGCAAACTCTTACTACGGCACCTGTTTTAGCTATGCCATCAAGTCAAGGAGATTATGTGCTGTATACAAATGCTTCAACGATAGGTTTGGCGCATTTCTTATGCAGCATGATCAAGTTATTGCATACGCATCTAAAAAATTGAAAGTACATGAAAAGAACTATCAGACTCATGATATAGAACTAGCAGTAGTTGTTTTTTCTTGAAGATTTGGAGACATTACTTGTATGATGAGAAGTGCAAAATCTTTACCAATCACAAGAGTCTCAAGTATTTATTCACCCAGAAGGAGCTGAATATGAGGCAGAGAAGATGATCAAAGCTTTTGAAGGATTGTGAATGTGATATTAGCTACCATCCCGGGAAAGCTAATGTAGTTGCAGACGCATTGATCAGAAAAACCATAGTCTTAGCCCAACTATCAGTACAAGAACATCTTTAGATGGAGATTCAAAGGTTCAATCTTGATATGTATACTAAGGGCAAGGCACGTAATCTTTAAATGGAGACAGCGGGATGAATCTAAGGGTCGGATGCTATATTCAGCGGAGGATGGCTTTGTTAGATATCAAGGCTGACTTTGGGTTCCTAGTGGAGAGTCAATTAGGATTGAAATCATGACAGAATCCCATAATACTCCATATTCCATACACCCGGGGAGTACAAAGATGTATAAAGACTTGTAGTTACTGTATTGGTGGCCGTGTATGAAACAAGACATTTTTTCTATCTGAATGCATAACTTTTCAAAAAGTAATGGCGGAACACAAGAGGCCGGCAAGGATGCTCAGACCACTTCCTATTCCTGAATGGAAGTGGGAAAACATTATCATGGATTTTGTAGTAGGCTTACCGAAGACAATGAAAGGCTTCAATGCTATTTGGGTGATTGTTGACTGTCTCACCAAATCAGCACATTTTCTGCCAGTAAAGACGAATTTCTCCATGATGCAGTATGCGGAGCTATATATTTAAGAGATTTTCAGGCTACATGGAATCCCAGTTTCTATAGTGTCTGATAGAGAAACGAGATTTACTTCATCTTTCTGGAAGAGCTTGCATTCTGCTATGGGAAAGAAGCTACTGTCCAGTACAACATTTCATCCTCAGACAGATAGTCAGTCAGAGAGGGTGATACAGATTTTAAAGGATCTACTCCGAGCTTGTGTGATTGATTCCTAGGGAAGTTGGGAGCCGAAGCTACATCTAGTGGAGTTCACCTATAACAACAATTTTTAGTCGTCTATATGAATGGCTCCGTATGAGGCACTCAATGGAAGGAAATGCATATCCCCTATTCATTGGGAAGAGGTAGTAGAGAGAGCTGCGATAGGACCAGAAACTGTTCAGCATACAAAAAATTGAGTTGTCAGAATCCAGGACAGGATGAAGACTGCACAGAGTCGAAATAAAAGTTATGCTGACAAAAGAAGACGGGATCTCGAGTTTACAGTCAGAGACTGTGTTTGTGAAAATAGCACTTATGAAGGGTATTATGAGATTTAGCAAGAAAGGCAAACTCAGTCCAAGGTTCATTGGACTATTAGAGATCTTATACAGAATGGGAGCATTAGCGTATCGAGTGGCGTTGCCACTTACTCTTGTTGGAGTTCACAATGTTTTCCACGTGTCTATGCTTCGCAAGTACATGTCGAATCCCTCACATGTACTAAATTTTTAACCACTTCAGCTTACACCAAATTTGTCATACGAGGAGAGGCCGACTCAAATCTTAGGCAGTTAAGAGAGGAGGCTCGGAATAAAGTAATAAAGTGGTCAAGGTCAAGTGGCTGAATCACTCAGAGGAATAAGCTACTTGGGATACCGAGACTGACATGAGGAGTCATTATCCGAATTTGTTCGGTGAGTCTTAATTTCGAGGATGAAATTTCAGTTAAGGGGGAGGAATTGTAACGTCCAAAAATCCGGTTACGTAAACCGCATGCGTGAAAATTATTAAATTGCTAAATTAATTTAATTAAATGATTTTGGATACATGAATGATATATTTTGATTGACTAAATGATTAATTATGTTATTTTTCTTAAATAAAGATTTTCAGACGAATATCGGTGGTTGGCCGGGGACGGAGAACCGGATACGATTAAGGTGTTAAGATTTAAAATTTATATTTTTATTTTTAGTTAAGAAAATATTTATTTTTAATAATTTAATAATGTTAGCATTTTTAATGTCAAATTTAAATTAATTAGTGGGAACAAGGAATTTAATGTAATTTATATGAGGTTTTGGAAATAAGTGTTTTTAAATCTTTTAAATTTGAGACCTAATGATTTTATTAATCGTATTGGGTCTAATTTATTAATTAAAAACTAAGATTGATTAAGCCCATTAATTAAGTGATTAAGAAGCCTTTTATTATTATTTTTTTAAAAAGGTCCTAGCCATAGACACACACACACACACCAAGTTACGTGAATCGAGAGGGGTGAAGAAACGGCCGAAACTT
Organism: Primulina eburnea; assembly: GCF_022965805.1. NCBI lineage: Eukaryota > Viridiplantae > Streptophyta > Magnoliopsida > Lamiales > Gesneriaceae > Primulina > Primulina eburnea. The sequence goes on from NC_133114.1 coordinate 8,100,789, forward strand.
GGAATCTTTGGCAAGGGAGTTTTTGATGTTTTTTCTCCTTCGTTTTTCAATTTTCTTCATCGTTTTTAATTTTTTTTCTCCTTTGTTTTTCAATTTTCTTCATCATTCCTCCTTCCAACAACAATCACTCGACTCTCTTGCATCCTAAGGTGGGTTTTTAGTGGATTTATGTCGAGAAAAAAGGGTAGAAATCGTCATCCGTTCGTCACCGTTGTTTCACTGCTTTGATATTCATATTTTTAGTGTTTTAAACATAAATACATGCTCTAAACCTTTCTTTTGGATCATTCAAACCATATTATCCATGTTTATGATGTTTTGAATGAAAAACAAGATAATCAAGTTTTATTAACGTTTTGAATAATTTATTTTAAAATTTCGTAGTTTTTAATGCACGTTTCAGTCGCATTATGATTCCTAGGGACTCGCTGCCACTAAGGGGATGGGCGATGATGTTTAGAAGTCCTAAAGTGATTCCCATGTAGGTTAGAAAATGGATGGAACAGGAGGGAAAAGCATCGAGTCTTTCTCAGGCTGTATAGCATGTGTTGGGTTCGGTTTTGGGGAAAGAAAAGCGGAAAGATGGCTCATGGTGGGCTATGCACGGGATCTGGTGCATGAGCGGTCCAGTAGGGTCCTAGGAGGGTGGGTAATGGGCTGGAGTTGGTCTAGCTAGTGGCTGGTCGAAGGTGGCTTATGGGAAAAGAGGGTCGCGACGCGCGATTGTGGGGAAACCGTTCGTTTTGGCTATGGCTGAGGGAAGAGGCTGAACTGTCGTCTCATATGGGCTGGACCGTGGCTAATGAGGGTGGACTAGGGTCTAGTAAGTCGTGGTTCGAATTTGGGAAAAAATTATTAAGTTTTGAGTTAAATCGGATTACGAAACGGAATTACAGTTTAGCGATCAAATTAAATAAATCAAAGGGCATGAGTTTACGTTTAAGAAAATTATTTTAAGTTAAAAATTAGGTTTTATGATGGTTCGGGACAGGCTCGAGTCAAAACCTAGAAGTTCGGGTTCCAAGGGTAGAATGTTCATTTTATGTCCTCGGGTAGTTCGAATGTCCTCGCAATGTGCCGAGGGGTCATAATACATGTTAAATGATTTCAAAAATAATTATGGTGAATTTATGGTATTTTTAAATACAGTTGAGCGATTTTTCCAAAAATGCTTATTTTACGATTTTTGGAGGATATGATATTTTACAAATAAAAAGAAAGGAAACTTCCTACTTTATGAGGAGTTTCGTCCTCGAAACTTGGCTATTCCGATCTTCGAAGAGACGAGGGTATTGCTCTCACATATTTTCTTCCAACTCCCCGGTAGCTTTTTTTTCGGTGTGATTGGACCATTGTACTTTGACATATGGAATATCGTCGTCTTCGTACTTGGGTCATTTTTATCCACAATTCGGATAGAAAGTTTCTCATATTTTAGTTCCACATTCGGGTTTCCTTCTATTAGGAATGGTCCCGCTTCAAGAATATGACTTGAATCTGGAATATATCTTCTTAGTTGCAAAACATGCGAGGCATTGGGAATTATTAACATGTCGAGTGAGAGTGCTAATCTATAAGCAAGTGTTCCCAATTTCTCTAGAATTTCAAAAGGTCGAACATATCTAGGGTTCATTTTCCTAGCCTTATTGAATCGGATCACACTTTTCATGGGTGACACTTTCACATATTCTTTTTTGCCCACTTCAAATTCCACATCTTCTCTTTAAATCAGCCCAGCTTTTCTGTCGATCTCGTACAGTCTTTAGTCTCTCCTTGATCATAGTAACTTTATCCATTGTTTATTGGATTAGTTTGGGTCTGTTAATGGTTTTTCCCCTACCTCATCCCAATGTAGGGTGATCGACATTTTCGCCCATACATAGCTTTTTACGATATCATTCCAATACAGATGTGATAACTATTATTGTAATCGAACTCAATTAAGGACGGATGTTCGCTCCTGTCACGCCCCGAGTCCGAAGCATCAGTGACATCCGACATTTTTTAACAATTATATTGAAAACAATAAAGCCTCGTATCAAATCAAACCGGTCTTTTTCATAAATAGAGTATTGTCTTACAATGACAATGAAATAAAATACATCAGATTTGAGAAATGCGGAAAACTGAAACAAAATGGATACATTGATTCTTGCTTTTGGCCATCGATCACCAACCCCAGAAAGCTTCCTGCTTTTCCTCATTGATTTGTTCCTCATTTTTATCTGAAATTGTAAGGGGGTGAGTGTTTTGGGAAACACTCAGCAAGTGGGGGTCGATCGATTCCAAAGATACATATAGAACTTAGTTTTCTTAAAACGTTCTTTTAACAGATTTTCAAAACATAATATTCTTAACTTATCAGAACAGAGACAAATTGAATAAATGACAGAATTCAGCAGATGATTCAGAACAATTAAGAAACCGATTACTCAATTCAGAACAGAACATATCAAAACAGACGGAACACTGTTACTCATCTCATTTACATGGTCAAATTGTCCCCAATATGTTAGTCCTCTAAGGGGTGAGGCCAGAACACGATTTTGTACCCACCGATAGGGGCCAGACAGAAATGGTTTTATACCCAAAATTGGGGGGCCAGACAGAATCACAATTCTCGTCCCATTTCAAATTCGAATCGTAACAGTGCAAACATAATTCGGAAGTCACAGACAGAACTTTTCAGATATTCAGATTTCAGAGTTTCCATACTGACATAGCGGAATCAAGAAATTCGAAGCACAGAAGAGAACACATAATCGATCAAATTTTAAAATAAAACATGCAGATTTGATGTCATGTTATTGATATCAAGGTTTAAAAATACAAACGAAGTACATAACAAAAGCTCACTTACTTGATTTTTATACAAAGCTCTTTCTTAAAATTTCGGCAGTACTTCGGCGCAATTCCAACAATTACTGTCTTCGATCGGGGAGCACTTCGGCACGGGTTAGCAACTATGGACGTCACAAAATCTTCCCTTCCTTTCCTTGGGTTCGGCCGAATGCTTTTGTGGTGGGGGAGGGAGGTCCGAAAATTTGGAGAGTGAGGGGGAAAGAGAGAGCCGAAATTTGAGAGCTTTTTGTGGTGTGTTTTCTCTCAACCAAGTGAGTAGTATTTATAGGCAAGACAAAGACCTTCCATCTAGCCCCTTGGTCGACCACTTGGGCTCCAAGAAAGGTTTTAAATGTGATCTTCATGTTGGTACAAAGTTTCATGCATAAAAATCCAAAATCCCATGCATTCTTCAAGTTCTAGATTAATCATTATTATAATCCAAACTCCAATGCATATTAAGTTTGTCCTAACCCTTAGCTTAATCCCTTAGATCCATTATTGATTATTTCTTTCATACTTAATTTGTCCAAACCTTAGCTCAACTTATAGCTCCCTTTTTGGTCTTGTTAGGACAAGCTTGGTTGAGCTTCTTCGAGCTGAAGGATCGAGTCCTTGAGCTGAGGTTTTACTCCTCCCGTGACAACTCCTCGATGGATGCGGTTATTTGCAGCTCGGCTTCCGGTTGAGCTCATTCCCGAGCTTTGAAGTTACTTCCACGAGTTACTAGCTGAAAATCTAAGTTCATAATTAAGTTTATAATTAGAATGAAAGTATTTTGATCTTAGATTAAGCTAAGTTTTAAGCTCGTATATTTCTTACTCGGGTTCTCACATCCCTCCCTCCTTATTAAAAGTTTCATCCCCGAAACTTGCATTAGCTTGATCATTCAAATAGGTGATGGTATTGTGACCGCATCTTCTCCTCGAGCTCCCAAGTTGCTGTTGGAGTAGGTGTCCGTCGAGACAAGTGTTGGCCGAGTGTTCACAATGAAACTCTATGTATAAGAAATCTTTATTTTAGTAATATTTGAAATTATTATTTTGGCACATCTTTATCTGTATACCCATGCTAGTTGCATAGATAAAGCCCTTGAATATACAAATAGTAGAAAGAATATGAGATGCTCATATGATGAGTATCATGAAACTCATATTTGTAATACTGTATATTCTAAACGGTTCCTAGTCGATTCAGCCGCCACTAAGAAGGATATAGGCCGCTCGAGTTAGAGACTAGTATCTGCGATGTGAGTACCATGTTTCATTGGTAGGGGACATTGTGATGTCCGAGCATGCAGATAGGTGCTCCTGGTAGAGTGCACTGAACAACCCTCCATTAAAGGACTTTCCAAGTTGTTCTCACTTATCGAGTGGAAGTGTCCTATTTTATGGTTGTACACCATTAGTCCTTATGACTCGGGACAACATTGAGACTCTATGTGCTAGAATTTACACTTTGACTTGTTTACCGACTCTTATGGGGTCATCAGGTGGCAAGGTTGGGTGTTCTGTCGAAACACATAGTAGTCGATGCATTGTAGTCGGGGATTCACCGCTTACCTTCGGGTATGGATATCCTATGTGTTATCATGTGTATGTAGGTTGAAATCTCTGGCCATAGTATGGTAGTAATTATGAAAGGGGTTTCATAGATTACACCATCGATGCAACTACGACATGACACATAGTATCGATTCATTGACAACTCTCGATAAACCAATGGTTGTCGAATCGGTCGGGATATATGAGTTGAAGGGACCGTACTGTACGCTAACCATAATTGAATGGTTCTTGCAGGCACTATCATTTGATACCTAGGGAATCATGTAAGCGATGCTGCTAGGCGTTTAACATGGTTGGTTGGGTACTATCAGACTTGAGTTCTGACGTTCTTGTTATCAAGGGGTTGATAAGTAAGAATGGAGCAATTGGGGTATGCTCATAAAAGAACATGTTTAGTCCGAATCACATGGAGATGTGAACCCACGGCTAGTTGTATCAATGAATCATTGAGGGCCACACAAGTGCTGGCTTTCTAGATCCCGTTGAGAAGTAAAAATAGTTCAATGTGTTGAACGGCTTATAAAGGAGTTTATAAGCGTAAGGAAAATTAGAAGTATGACTTCTATAAAGGAGAAACTAGTTCAATGTGTTGAACGACTTATAAATGAGTTTATAAGTGTAAGGAAAAATAGAAGTATGACTTCTATGAGAGAAATGTAATTTTTAATTTATGAATATGTTCTTAAATTAAAAGTTGGCCAAATAAATAATGTATTTGAAAATTGTGATTTTCATAAAAATTATTATGGACTAAATTAAATTAATTCAAGTGTTGAATTAATTAAACACTAGTGGACCTAGTAGAGTCCAAATAATTAAATTAATTCAAGTGTTGGATTAATTAAATCATATTGAGTCTTGTAGAACTCAATTTAAATTAATTATTTAACTAGTGGGACTTGGGTAAATTCAAGTAATGTTTAATTAGTCTCAAATATGTTTGAGATAATTAAATTTAGTCCATGGTTTTTAATTTGTTAAAAACCATATAATATATGCGTGCATGGGAGGTGAAGAGTTGGAGACAACTTTTTCAAATATCAAGGCTTGGCATTGGAATTCTCACCACCTTTTCCCACATCCAAGACAAGTCTCCCTTCCCACATTTTATGCATGCTCATGGCCGAAACTTGCTTATTATTCTCTCAAGTTTTTCTCCAATTTTTCTTCTTCAAGAGTTGAGGAAAGAAAACACTTCTCAAAGAAAATGCTCTAACTTTTCTAGTGCAAAATTAGAGTGGATCTAGCTAGTTGGTGATGGGCTTAATATTTGAGCAAGGTGGGCTCAAAGGAAGCTTGAAAATTGTCTTGCCATTGAAGAGCTTAGTTGTATATCAACTAAGTTGGAGCCATCATCAATCTTTTAAGATTGATAGGTAACAATTTCTAAACACACTATGAATGTCATTTTTGTGTTTTATTGTATTTGCTACACAAATCATGGGGTGGCCGAAATATTGTATGAAAATCTAAAATTTTGAACTTCCGTTGCGCTTCCGGTCACCGTAACCGATCCCCTTTCAAGTGGTATCCGAGCTATGGTTACAATTTTGTGTAGCAACTACAAGATATTATATTGAGATCGATTTCTAACCGCATGAATGTAATTTTTGCAACAAAAAACCGAGGCATTTTGTGGGGTGTTTCGGGCAGCATGTTGCTGCCCATTTCGGGCAGCTCGGGCTGCCCGAGGGGCTGCCCATTTCGGGCAGCTAGGGCAGCCCGAGGGGCTGCCCGAACAGCCCCTACTTTTTAAATAAAAAAAAAATTTTTTTGTTACCGGAATCTGGCGACGGAGCTCCGGCGACGGTGATGACGGCTAGGGTTTCCAAAAGTGTTTTGGAATATCAAAGTGTCATGAGCCTTGAGTTGTTGGGCCATTGGATGGCTAACATATTTGTGATTTTAAATGGGCCAAAATGTTTTTGGTGAAAAATAAGTTTTTGGGCCCTTAAATTTAAAATTACAAAAGTTGCAAATGTTTTCTCATGAAATAAATATTTTAAGTTGGACTTTAAATATTTATAGTAAATGGTGATTTACAAGAAATTCGGTTATAAATAAATTAATTTGAAAGTAGACAAAGGTGTTTGTATACTTTGTTAATTTAGTTTATAATCGTGGCGGTTAGTGATTGGATCAAGATATATAATATTGGATCAATTAATTATTGTGATAATTAATTGATGGTGTATGATATGTGATATTATGCATGAAGGATGATCAAAAGCCCAAGCCCAATTTGCTAGGTGTATGCGAGGATATTTTGTGTTGAATGATTGTAATAATTATCAATTTATAAAGTGGGCTTGGTTTATAGGCCCGTTCCCACCCCTATGAGATGTATCCCTATTTGCCATGGATATTTATTTGTAAATATTAGTATAGTGGATGATCAAGATTGGAAGATGGTGGCCATGATGATTATGAAGATCGAAGACATGTAAATATTGGAAGCTAATGTAATAGTTGCATTTGCATCCCGTGCATTTACCCTAGGATTGGACCTAGGCCCGTGTTTAGCTCACACGGTCCATTAGTATTGGGGCGATTGATCATCCTTGTTTGTTTACTGTTTATAATATATGCATGATATGTTATAAATAATGAGTATGTGCGTTATTATTATGATAATAACAAAGTTGCATGAATCCGGCAAACATACGATCAAACATGGCGAGCTTTTAAAATAAAATTTGTAATGCCCGAGAATTTAATTATTGTAATCTGATATGATTTACTGATTATGAATTGATGTAATTATAGCCGGGCCAGTTCGAGATAAGATTTGAGCAAGTATATGAAATTAGACAATTTGGGCGAAAGTGACTCGCCCGGGCGGACGTTTTTGATCGCCCGAGCGAGAGTGCCTAGGAGAAGAGGGCCGAGAATTACTCGCCCGGGCGGATGTTTTTGACCGCCCGAGCGAGGCTGCTGGAATGGGCGAGGCCGAGAATGACTCGCCCGGGCGGCAACTTTTGTCCGCCCGAGCGAGCGACGTGCAACACAAAGGAATGTGCCACGTTTTGTTCATGCATGGAGTATATATATATATACATATAACAAGCGTCTCTTATTCAGAATAAGCAAAGGAAATCGATGGTTTAGGAGGAAAGCTTTGTTCTTTTTCTTCGAAATTGATTTGCGAGTAAACCGTCTATCCGAATTGAAATCCGACTTCGGTATCGTATTTCTAGCCACGCAGGCTACAACTGGACGTAAGTTTTGTTACGTTTAGACAAGATTTGAATTTATGATATTGTCAGAATTGAATATGATTCAGATATGGTGTTTTTACTACCGTAGATATTGTAGAATCGAAGTCAGATTTAGAAACAGATTGGTTATGGAATTGTTATGAATTTTAGAATTGATTTGATTGAGATTGCTATCAGAATTATGCTGTTATTTATGTTGAAGTGTACAGATACTGAAGTTATAGATTGTACTGAGATTTATTAGGAATTCTGGTAGTGTAATTGTGATGTTCAGAACTGACGGGGTTATTCAGGTTGTATTGTTATGCCGTCTAAACATCAGTTGGTACAGATTGATCAGATTCAGTATTGGTTTCTGTTATCTCGTGATATTGTTGATGTGATCAGATAGTATTTTGTTCAGATATTGATCAGATTATGTATTGAATTGGGTATTGTTCAGAACAGATTGTGATTTGAACTACACATTGATACAGTGTATTGGTTATTGTCATTTCAGATCAGATATGGACAAATTCGACTTCGAGACGTCGTCTTCATCAGATCAGGAAGACAAAGGTATAATTCATGTGACATTTGGGAAGAACAACTCAATTGAGATCGCGTTGAGTTGCCCACTAAATCACATACTATACTCTTGTTATGTTTTTATATGATTATGCTATTACAAGAGGCTGCCAGAAGTTGGTGGATTACAATCAAAAGAGTATTAGCACTACGTGGTACTGTGATCACGTGGGAAGTCTTCAAGACTGAATTCTATCAAAGATTTTTCTCCGCCTCGTACCGAGAAGACAAGAAAGCAGAGTTTGAGAATTTAAGTCAAGGTCAATTGAATATTGATGATTATGCTGCTAAATTTTCTACTCTGTTGCGTTTTGCCCCTCATATGGCTAGGGATGATGAAGCTGTAGTGAATCAATTCATTAGAGGATTGAATTCGGAGATAGTTGCATTCATGAATCTACAGCGACCCTATCACTTTGCTGATGTCTTGAGTAAAGCGAAGAGAGCAGAAGAGAGTCTGATTCGACAATTAGCAAGGTTGTGTGTGAAGCAACCCCAGACACCACAATTCCCTTCGACATTCGAACGTGGCAGTACGAGTGGAAAGCAAGATTTGCTGAAAGCTCGGAAGAAACAGTTCAAGAAGTTAGGCAGTGGTTCCTCCAGTTCCAGTGGGTCTAGTCCGAGTTATACTGGAGTTTATTGCGCTAGGTGTGGATGGAGACACCCCACCGAACAATGCCAGGGAGTGACTGGTAGATGCAATCTCTGCGGACAACATGGGCATTTTGCTAGAGTATGTCCTCGGAAGGGTTCACAAAGATTCCAGGGAGCAGGACCATCGGGTGGCAATGCGTGAGAAACAAACCCAGAAACTACAACAGGTACTATTCTTTATGATTATATTGCAGATGTATTGATATATACTAAGGCATTCTCCATGAGTATCTGTGATTGAGTAGCATGGTGATATGCTATCTTTATGGGGTCTGTTTGTGCTGTAGTATTGATTTCCTTACTGTTTGGAGGAATATGTTGATATCAGAGATTTCTGTGACATGTTATATACTACAGTGAGGTGAACCCGGGATTGGGTTAGATTATGATGTACTTGTGTTATATGATTTCGATCTCAGTATGGATATATAATGCTAAACAAGTACTGAAATGTCGTAGCATGTGTTCCAGAAATAGTAAAAGTACGACCAGATTTAGTTGATAAATGAGGATTTTAGATTCAGAAGTCCTTAGAACAGTTTAGGATTTAGGACTCGATTATTACAGAAAGGAACAGATGGTATCCTTATGTATTCGGTAGATCCACTGAAATCGAGCCTAAAATTTGATAGTAATATCATAATTGACTGGTGTTTGCTTAGATAAGATGTCAGATGGGTTCTCTATCAGAAAAGAATTGAACGAATTGACAGATTAAAGTATGGGCTAAAGAATCCAGTTGATTGTATATTTCTCTTGAAGACATTTTAGTTCTGTTTCTAGATTGACAGATTATGTGTTCAGGGGTATTTTGAAGAATTATGCTTGTTATATCTATGATTCCGGGATATATCCACAGTATCTGATTGTGTATATTGAATATTTGAAGATTGGGTTAAATATTCCGAGAACTGTGATTATTGTATACAGCAATGGGTCAGGTATGGATCCGAATGCAGTTATTGATACAGGTTTATATTCAGACTATGCGGTATCAGGAATGTCAGAATTAGCAGAATGTCAGATATGTCAGAATTTTTCTTACCTGATTTGGACAGATTATCTTATTCTGATTATCTTTTTCTTGTGTTGCTTTACATCTGCTGAGTATTGTTATGATTCTAAATCAGTATTTGAGACATCTTATATTGTTTGGGAGTATATTCTATTTGCAGATGAGATATAGCAGTGGATCTGGACAGTATGAAGATTGGTCAGCCAGCCCGAAATTATTATGTTATGAGTTTTTTTAAACTCACTAGATCTGTATAGGTTCTTTCTATTCTGACATTGATTTGATATTACTGTTATTGTGAATCAGTGTGATACAGTGTATTGTAAACAGTTGAAATCAGAACAGAGTATCGTTTACAGTAACATATATGTGATTTTGTGTTTGTATCCGACAGATTGATTCTATTGTGTGATATCAGAAGGTTTCAAAATTGGTTACAGCTTGTGATATCTATAGTCAGAGCCGAATGCCAGGTAAGTATTTCTTATTTATTTTATGTTATTAACTGATCTGGTACAGCATAGTTCGAATCTGAAATCTCAGGTATGTCAGAAATGTACAGTAAGGGATTCCGTTTCATTCAGATGGTTCAGAATGTATGATATTCGAACAGATAATGTCGGTATAGACAGATTAGATCAGTTGGGACAGAAATTTATAACATAAGGTTGGCAAAATGGTACTGATATGTCTGCGTTGCTAACAGAAAAAGACAGAAAGAGAGAAATCAGAAGATTCTTATAGGACTTGTATATTTCTGAATAGTAATGGGACTACATTTCTACGGCTTTTGTAATGATATTACAACCAGTTTATCCAGATTTGGGATATGGTATGATCATGATTGATAGATTGTTCAATCTATATCTAGTAGTTTGTAAGGATGATGTACAAACAGAACTAGAGGACAGAGACCCCTGTCAAAGAAATAGTCGGATTGACTAGAATGGTGATTTCAAATCGAGTATATCAGACTATGATTACGATTAAGTGGGTACTTGTGGTAGATTATATCATAAGCTCTCTTTGGCAGATTGTTCACATATTGACAGGTAGTCGGAGTGTCTTGTTCAGATATTGGAAGATAGTGATAGAACTCTAATACTGGATGTTAGCACTAGTTATCTGAAGGAATAAATGTAGGAAACCAATGTCGGATGATGACGATTGGTATTTGAAACCGAAGATGGCATAGGTCCTTGATTGGGATAAGAAGATGGAATAGCAACTACAGGTGGTATTGCTTTGTTATAAATTGCAATTGGCGTATACAGGTGTTGTATAGCCAGTAATATGGGATTGATTCGGCTAGTGAAATGAGTTGGATGTTAAACTCTGTTCTACAGTTCTTCTGATAGATTTGGGTTGATGATTGGTGAGTTCGAGGACGAACTCAGTTCTAAGAGGGGGAGAAATGTAATGCCCGAGAATTTAATTATTGTAATCTGATATGATTTACTGATTATGAATTGATGTAATTATAAGCCGGGCCAGTTCGAGATAAGATTTGAGCAAGTATATGAAATTAGACAATTTGGGCGAAAGTGACTCGCCCGGGCGGACGTTTTTGATCGCCCGAGCGAGAGTGCCTAGGAGAAGAGGGCCGAGAATTACTCGCCCGGGCGGATGTTTTTGACCGCCCGAGCGAGGCTGCTGGAATGGGCGAGGCCGAGAATGACTCGCCCGGGCGGCAACTTTTGTCCGCCCGAGCGAGCGACGTGCAACACAAAGGAATGTGCCACGTTTTGTTCATGCATGGAGTATATATATATACATATAACAAGCGTCTCTTATTCAGAATAAGCAAAGGAAATCGATGGTTTAGGAGGAAAGCTTTGTTCTTTTTCTTCGAAATTGATTTGCGAGTAAACCGTCTATCCGAATTGAAATCCGACTTTGGTATCGTATTTCTAGCCACGCAGGCTACAACTGGACGTAAGTTTTGTTACGTTTAGACAAGATTTGAATTTATGATATTGTCAGAATTGAATATGATTCAGATATGGTGTTTTTACTACCGTAGATATTGTAGAATCGAAGTCAGATTTAGAAACAGATTGGTTATGGAATTGTTATGAATTTTAGAATTGATTTGATTGAGATTGCTATCAGAATTATGCTGTTATTCATGTTGAAGTGTACAGATACTGAAGTTATAGATTGTACTGAGATTTATTAGGAATTCTGGTAGTGTAATTGTGATGTTCAGAACTGACTGGGGTTATTCAGGTTGTATTGTTATGCCGTCTAAACATCAGTTGGTACAGATTGATCAGATTCAGTATTGGTTTCTGTTATCTCGTGATATTGTTGATGTGATCAGATAGTATTTTGTTCAGATATTGATCAGATTATGTATTGAATTGGGTATTGTTCAGAACAGATTGTGATTTGAACTACACATTGATACAGTGTATTGGTTATTGTCATTTCAGATCAGATATGGACAAATTCGACTTCGAGACGTCGTCTTCATCAGATCAGGAAGACAAAGGTATAATTCATGTGATATTTGGGAAGAACAACTCAATTGAGATCGCGTTGAGTTGCCCACTAAATCACATACTATACTCTTGTTATGTTTTTATATGATTATGCTATGATTATAGATTGTTATTCATGCATTAAGATAGGACAGTCTGGAGATCAGGCAGACTCTAGACGTTCGGCGATATCTCAGCTCTGAGGAAGATCACCGCCCCTTTGTAGATGCGGATACAGATCAGGCCGAAGTCTAGGAATAAGACGTACAGCACCACGATTGGTTGGGTAGGTGACAGCCAGTGACGTCTTATTCACCCCGGGATCCCTAGAGTTATAGTTGAGTCGAGTCTAGACATGATTTGATTAGGACTGCATGCTCATATGGATGTGGCTCCTAGATCATGGGACCCATCATTATTACTTTCAGTTATGATAGCATGTTTGTATGATTTAGATTGTTTATATGCATGTTTAGCTGATTTGAAGTGCATGCTTGTTGTGATTAGATTTCATAGCTTATGAAATCTAATGTTTTGATTTTATTCGTGACAGCATGTTTCATGAATTATTTTATGTATATACATGTTTACCATGTTTTATACTGGGATTTATTTCTCACCGGAGTTATCCGGCTGTTGTCTTGTTTTGTATGTGTGCATGACAACAGGTGGGGCTGGATCACGGTCAAGATGATGATGAGAGAAGACGAGTGTAGCGTGGTGATTCCGGACTTACAGTAGACTTGGTTTTATTACTTGACTTTAGTAGTGGAACTTTAGATTAGATTATTGTACTTTTAATACTGAAATGTATTTTATACAGATATGTGTAGTATTTAGATTCCATTACCTTCCGCTATTGTATATTAAAAAGAAAAATTTTTAGACCCTGTTTTATCTTAATTGATAATTAAATCCCAACGATGATTAAGAATATGATTAGCGTCCGGGTCCCCACAACAGATTAATGATGAGACCTTTCAAAAATTAAAAACCCTCATTTTGAATAAGATTCAAAATTAACATCAAGCCCGAAAAGGAGAATTATAAATTTGTTTATAATTTCCATGTCTTCCATCGACAAATGGGTGCATGACGAATCGCTACCCGTACTCGGGGCTCGGCTCATATTATTGGGGGGGGCCCTTAGTACCGGTGTAAGGTCCGAGATTATAGAAATGATATTATTTTAAACCGAGATTATTGAATTAGAGAATTATGGAGTGTTGAATTATATTCCAAGATGTTTGAACTTATTTAGGATTGAAATTGAATCGAAAAGATTGAATAGGGGCCAAATTGCAAATAGTGGAAAGTTGAGGGACTAAAGTGCAAATATGGAAACTTTGGTTGGACACTTGTCTTGCCAAGCTTGGGAACGTGTAGCCTTCATCCAATTCATATATTTCAAGCCATGAAAACCGAAATCTCCATGGTTGACACCTCCAAGCTTTCTTGTATCTTAAAAAAAATTGATTTTGCAAGATCCGGCCATCCGATTTTTGATCCGAGCATAGTTTCGCGCTCCTCTCATCAAGAGCTACTGGAGGATGTAAGTTTCATTGAATTCCAGCATGTTTCAAAATCTAGATGTTGGAGGAATTGTGATTTTATTATAGATATGTATTCTTGAGTAGCTAGAGATCATAACGCCGTAAACGGATTGGTTATCGGATGTCGTATGCAATTGTTGAAAAATTCAGCATGTTGGCCGAAATTATATGGTGATGAATTATTGTGTTTTGGATTGGTATTGTTGTGGATTATGAGTTGTTGATGTTAGTAGATTGTTGTCTGAGTTATCGAGATACCGAAATTGCGTAGTTATGTCGCTGAATTTGATATAGAATGAAGGTAATCAATTTCATGTCTTGAGTTGAGTTTGATATTGATAATGTGAAGTTCGAATTGTGCTTGTTCAGAATTGGTGAAGAAGATTCGGACTTGAGATCGTAGCTTCAAAACCCGAAGAAAAGGAAGGTATAAGTCAATGTGGTATTGGGAGATGGACTTGAGTCGGGTTAGACTTGGGTTTCCCTAAATCACATACTTTACTTTATTGCATTGATATTTGCATTGATTGATTGATATACTTGTTTTCTTGAGTTATAGATTACAGGTATTAGAAGAGTAATCTTATGACAGAAGTGCCGTTAGTGGTGGGATCACCACGGGCACATTGCACGATGCCATAAGATTGTGTATTGGCGGATGTGCCAAAGACTGTCACTGGATGTTTGGCTATCGATGTGGATAGGATGGTGGCTTTTTCTATTACTGTTAATCAGTATTGTATCGATGTGGATAGATTAGTAGCTCTTCTATTACTGTTAATCGATGTCATATCGATGTGGATAGAATTAGAGTTGCTTCTATTACTGTTAATCGGTACTATATTGATGTGGATAGAATAATAGCTTCCTCTATTACTGGTAATCGATACCGTATCGATGTGAATAGAACTGGAGTCTTTTCTATTACTGTTGATCGATACCATATCGGCGTGGATAGAACTGGAGTCTTTTCTATTACTGCTAGTCGATATACGCATGCCAACTTCTGGAATCGGGATCCCTAGACTAGGATTGAGTCTAGTCTGAATGATGTAGCTACGAGTATTGTCGACAGTTTGATATTGATTATGTTTCAGACTTTGTTACATATATCTGTTACCTGATTACATGCTTTATATTTGTTTATATGATTGCATGTTTCGTTGATTTATACTGGGATTATATTCTCACCGGAATTATCCGGCTGTTGTCTTGTCTGTATGTGTACATGACAACAGGTGGGACAGGTACAGGGTTGAGGAGATGAAGAAAGATCGTGATTAGAGTGGAGATTCCGGGCTTTGAGTAAGATGTATAATAGGGTTGGAACACTTGACATTAGTTGTTAAACCTTAGTTTAGTTGAATGTATGCAGTACAGGACTTGTATTGTATTTTATGTTTAATATGTAATTTGAACTTAATTACATTACGTTCCGCTGTGTAATTTAAAAAAATATTTTAGACCCTGTTTTATAATTGATTAATTAGTCCCAATGATGATTAAGAACTTGATTAGCGTCCGGGTCCCAC